>NC_081411.1:596106405-596158905 GCF_030272615.1 Cryptomeria japonica
CCTGCCATGTTTATGCTCCACGATGCATGCATGTTTAACAGAGCAGTTGTGACTACAACATCTGACGCAATCCCCATGTCCATGCTACACGACTTATCCTCCACAGTGCAATACATTTTGTCAAATACTTATCATGTATGTGATACCAAAACACTTGATGTGCCAAAATGATGCTCCCATGATCTGCAATCATATGGATTTGGCCTTCACGACAGGCAAATGTTATTATGTTTTGCATACAGGTCTAGCAAAGCAGTTACAACTACAACGACTGGCAAAATTCCTTTATCCTCTGTGCTTTACTGAATACCTTGACTATTTTGACGGCTTCCATGTTGGCTTGCGGGCAGAAAGATTGCAATTTTAGGATTATAATATGCAATTTTATCAGACATTTTGCTTTAGTGATTATGCTCTATGATTTTGCAGTCATATATACTAGAGCAGTTTCAAATTCCTTTCTCTATTCTTTGCGGATTATTGCACTAAACCATACCACATTTCTTTAAAGCATTCAGTCAAACAATTCACATGCGGTGTCAAAGCTTTCCACATTGCATATGCACTTTAACCGCAGTATCAGCATAGTGTTGGACGACATAGGCCCATGAAGGAGAATGGAGAGATTGTTTATGAAGTTTATTTAGTGTTCATTTTGCATTCCTGACTTGCGGTGATGAGACAATTTACGTGCTATGAGTATAATCCATGCTCTACACACAAGTCTACCAAAGCATCTCATGGTGTATTTTTTTTGTTTCCACAGTTTGCATGCATTTCTAACTCCAATGTCTTACAAAGACCGATGTGTCCTTAACCTAGTTCGAAGATCCCATTTTGTGTAGGCAACGAATTAGCAAATGCATGGGGGAATTTGGCTTTATATTTGCCAATTGCATCTTCTTTAAAGTTTCTAAAAACTCTTCAACAAACTTGTCATCTTATTCCATGGGTTTCTATCTCTTCGAGACATTTCATCAGATGGTTCAAATGCTTTGTCAATGCCTTCACATCTTGCATACATCCATAACAATAGTTGCCAGTACGAGATATGATAAAATCTTACTATCCTTTATGCTGTGAGGAATGTCAATGGTTGGGATGATGCGGCCAAAAGTTGTAGAAGATTTCATTAGCCTTACCAACTGCAATTACTTGAAAATTTCTAAAATCTAGTGAAATACATTATGTATGTATTTTGCCATTATTGCAACCGCGAGATGAAAACCTCTTTATTTTCATTACATCTAATGAACATTGATAACCAGGAGCGTGAAGCTTCTTCTTCCTTTTCTTTTTTAAAATTATTATGGAAGAGGTTAAAAATGCTCTAGAACGGAGCATTTCTAACCTTCTTGACAAAAAGTGGTCCCAAAAGGTTAGGAAATGAAGTTAGAGATGCTCCGCTTTGGAGCATTCCTGACCTCTTTTTTTTTGTGAGAGGTTAGAAATATGGATTAATAATGCTCCAAAACGGAGCATTTATAACCATTTTTTACAAAGGTTATGATTATGGGTTAAAAATGCTCGAAAATGGAGCATCTTTAACCATTTCTTTCAAAGACTATGACCTTGACCTCCAGAAACCATTGACCATGAAGGAGAATAAAGGAGAAATGGAAATGACATTTTTAGACAAGTTTTTCCCTCAAATGACCAAAATATTAAAATAATCTAAAATATTAAATTATTTATTTAAAAAATAATTTAAATATTTTAAATTTAATGCTCGGGCTTGAGAAAAATGACCATATCTTCCAAACGGTAGGGAGTTAGATCCTGAAATTTGAAAAATGCGTTGATGGTAGGGAAACGAGCCAAAAAAATCATTTACTCCTCATGAAGAATCCTAAAATGAGAGATTTTAATCATTTCTAAGCGACAGACCCCAAAATTTGAAAGTTTAAAATATGACAAACTATGAACTCGGTTCATGCGAAAATGGGAGACATGACACAAAATGATGCCTAGAACCTATCTATCAAATGTTTTTTCTCAATTCTTGGTAATTTCCAAAATTCTTCCATTTTTCATATTTTGACTGTCAACGACCTTGGACCATGTGCTCACTGCTTACACATAAACACCTATTGGATCTTTACTTGACACTAAGACCGATTTGACGTTCAAATTTAGGTATGCCAAATATGGGGGCAACAGATTGAAAGAGGTGACAAAGAAAAGTAATAGAGAAAGGAAGAAGGGGAGATAGTCTTGGGCGAGAAAAAATTTCAAACCTCATCCTAGGCAAGGACTCAGTACAGTGGCAAAGAATGGAGTGGTTTTTGACAAGGAGCAGGTGGAGGTTTCAGAGGCCAGCATGGAAATAGCCTTTATTGTTTTCACCAACATCTTTCACCAAAAGACTACCAACAAGGAGTACGTGGAGGTTTCAGAGGTCAGCATGGAAATAGTTTTTTTGGTTTTAGCCAATATCTGTCTTCAAATAATTACCACCCTTCTAATCAATTGTCTAAGGGAAAACAATCAGTTTTGAACATATGTGAGGATGATTGGCCCACTTAGATGGAGCGGAGGAAGGGGAGTTGGTCTTGCAAGGGAAAAAAATTTCAAACCTCGTCCCAGGCAAGGACTCAGTACAGTGGCAGAGAATGGAGCGGTTTTCGACAAGGAGCGGGTGGAGGTTTCAGAGGCCAGCATGGAAGTAGCCTTTATGGTTTTTGCCAACATCTATCACCAAAAGATTACCGACAAGGAGCAGGTGGAGGTTTCAGAGGTCAGCATGGAAATAGTTTTTTTGGTTTTAGCCAACATCTATCTTCAAATAATTATTTCCCTTCTAAGTTGTTGTCTAAGGAAAAACAACCGGTTTTCAATATATGCGAGGATTATTGGCCCCCTAATTCAAAACAACCAATTAGAAATTTAGGGTTTTTAGATAAACTACGATTAGGGCAGAGACGGACTTGAAATACAAAAACCCTAATGGGGTTTATCTGAAAGGGCCTTCTTGGCCTCCCCTTTCATGGCCTAATTGCATTCCTCCGCACAATCTGGTTCCCTCTTGGCCTAAGTCTATTCTTGTGCAAAAACCTAGTTTTTTGTCTTATCCAGATAATATTCCTCTACACGACAATGATAAACCTCAGGCATCTTCTTCTATCCCTAGACCACCCTTCAAACCAAACCATACAAAGACTTTGTGGAAGTCAGATATGGAGGACTTCAAGAGCATGCCTTGGGATTCATTCAAAGTTTGGAGAAGGAAGCTACATGGTAACGAGGTGCCTCACAAGAAAGATGATTTCATGGCGGAAAATATCAGGCAAAAGGTCACTTGTTCGATTATGCTTCACGAACATTTGATTTTGCCGCAATTCTCCCATCTTAAAGAACAAGCTCTTATTGGTAAGTTTTGGAAGTCCTCTCCATCACCCTTTGAATTAAATGAATGGGGTAAAAAATATTGGGTAGGAGTTAAAGAGATTTTTTATTTTGATTAATGGTTTTGAGTTCTTCATTGCAATTTTTGAGTCAAAAGAGAATAGATATAAGATTCATCGATTTAAAGGTTGGTTTTGCAAGGGATTTGGTTTATTTACTATCCCATGGATTCCTAATTTTAAAACTGATTTAAACATATGCAAGTTTGCCCCTTTTTGGGTTTCTCTTCCTGCTCTCCCTTTAGAATACAAAGATTTGGAATTAATTGAACTCTTTTCAAATCAGATGGGTATTTTTGTAAAGCATGACCTTATACCTTTTGAGATGACCCATCTTCCTATTCAAGTGTGTTTGTTGTTGGATCTTTCCAAGGCTTTTCTAGATTCAATCTCTATTGTTTTGAAATATGGTTGTTGGGAGTAAATAGTGTCTATACAAGATCCGGTGGTTGTTGATTGTCATTCAGATTTTTTGGGTCATTTTAATTATCAATGTCAAGGACCCTCTTGTTAGAGATTAAGGTGTGTGATGACCATTCCTCTGATCCTTCATCGTGTGCTCTTAAAAACTCATGGAAACATTGTGAACCTAATTCACATATCGCTGGTCATAACAATAAATACCTCTCTTTTTGGGGTTATCAAGGGTTTTCCATTAATAAATCAGAACATACTTTTCTTCTCTTTCTCAAGTCATTGGTGAAATTATTTGTTTCCTCTGTAAATTCATCTCAGATGAATCAATCTATCCAGCATTTAGGTCTCCCCAATAATTCTGATTGGAAATGTCCCAAGTTTAGTATAACTAAGGAAGTTTTCCAGATGATAAAAGAGGGGTTTCTTCACATTCCAACCTTTGTGAGTCCCAAAAAAGAGAGAATGGCTTTCTTTGAAAACCTAGTATATGAGATTGTTCATAACAAGTTACCAGTTCATATTTTGAATAACTTTCATTCAGATAGTCATAAGCAGTATTCTTATCTTCAATGGTACCGGCACCCAGTTCCCCAAAATCCTCCAGATGATCTAGAGTTAGTGGCTGATGACTTGCTTTGATTTGTAGGATCCCAACTTTTTGATGAAATTGCAAATGAGATTTTGCATAAAGAAGATGTACCTGAAGTCCGTCATCCTAATGGAATTTCAAAAAAATACTTTGGTACACCAATTGAAACGAAGTTTCATAACAATAATGATCTGCCCCCTGTTTTTTTATCTTGTTAATGGTTTTCCACTTGTTAATAAGGGATCACAAACTTTTGATTTTCTTGATTATGATGAAGTTGATAATATTCATCATTTATGTTGTCAAACACCATTTGCATCTAAACCCCAAGAGGATGAGAATTCCAATAATTAGGATCTCGGTGCTTCTAAATATCTTGAATCAACCTTTTATATTTCACAGTCCCTGTCCATCTCTCAGTCTCCATCTTCTCGACCTCATGTAAATATTTCTCCAAAGCCTAGAGGGAGAAAAACAATTGTAGCTAAACTTAAAGAGGAGATTGAGGCTGGAATTCAATCCACCTTAGAGGGAAATTTTTAGTTACAAAAAGATCAAGAAGAGCATGTCGTTCTCCTTGACTACAATGAAGATTGTTTCTTGGAATGTCAGAGGCATTACTGCCTCTGACAAGAGAAACTGAGTCAAGCACTAGCTTGACTCCTTAGGTGCAGATATTATACTTTTATAGGAGACAAAATTATCATTAGAAACATTTCAATCAATGGTTTCTAAATGGTATAATTGGAAAGCCTCTCATGTTGTAGCTATAGGGACATCCTGAGGTTTATTAGTTTTATGGAATCCAAAGAAGTTAACTATAGAGATTGTCGATGAAAACAATAATTGCCAAATGATGAATGTTTAGTGTTTTGATCTCTCATTTAAAATCATATTTTTCTATGGTGCTACACATACCCATGAGAAAAAAATGCTTTGGGGTTCTTTATCAATGGTTATTCAGCAATCCCTTAATCATTATTTTATTCCGGGTGGGGATTTTAATGCCATTGTCTCTTTTCAAGAGAAATTAGGAGGTATTATCCCCCCACAGAAGACCATTGATGACTTTGTAAGTTTCATTTCTGACAATGCTTTACAAGATATAGTCCCTCAGAAAGGTTTGTTTACTTGGACAAATAAGAGAAGAGATTTCACAGAAGTTGTTGAGAGATTAGATAGATTCCTTATCTCTCAAAATTTGTTGCTTAAAAACTTTAAAATTGAAACGAACATTTTACCTCTTATGTTTTCAGATCACTTTGCTATTTCATTCTCCATTTCTTCAACCTCTCAAATGCCTTCTCACTGACCAACTTTTAAGTTTAAGAGAATGTGGTTTAAGCATCCACATTTCCTCCCTCTATTGAGATAGTGGTGGGTGAGTGCTCCATGTTTTATTGGATCTAGGATGTATCAATTTTTCAAGAAAATGCAGCATGTTAAAGCACAAATTAAACTTTGGAATGTGCTCTCATTCAAAAATATTTTTTTGGAAAAAGAATCAGTTGCAAAAGAACTTAATGATATTCATCAGCATATAATTTTGAATGGTATGGATGCTTCCACTTATGATAAGCAAAGATATTTACAATCCAAATGGGAAGAACTTAGCAAAAGAGAAGAAATCTATTGGAGACAAAAATCTAGAGAACTTTGGTTGAAAGAAAGGGATAGGAACACAAAAAAAATTCATGCATTTGTGAAAGCAAAAAGAGCACCAGCTACTATTTTTTCAATTAATGATGCCAAGACATGTAAAGTCCTTACTAGTGCGAAGGAGATTCAGGATAAAGGAGTTACCATTTTCAAGTCCTTATTAGCTCCATTTTCCTCTCCAAATGTTAATAAGGCCAACGTCAATGATCAAGAATTCTTAGCTCCCATTCCTCCTTTAGTATCACAGCAAGATAATAATATTCTTATGAAACCTTTTACTTTAGAAGAAGTGCATAAGGTAGTTTTTCCACTATCTTGAGACAAAGCTCTCGGGCTTGATGGATTCACGACCCTTTTCTTTCAAAAATGTTGGGATGTAATTTGTTTTGACCTGGTGGCTATTCTGGAAAAATCAAGAAGAACCTCATCAATTTAAAAAATATTCAATACCACAAATATTGCAATCATTCCTAAATTTAAGGATCCAAAGACCTTTGTAGAATTTAGGCCTATTTCACTATGCATCACTATTTATAAAATCATCACTAAGGCCATTTATCTCATACTGCAATATCTAATTCCAAAAATTATATCTTTGGAACAAGGAGGTTTCATTCCTAGAAAGGAAACTTCTGAAGGTGCTTTAGTTGCTCATGAAGTCCTGCACTCAATTCATTCATCTCAATTGCCTTCTTTTATTGTTAAACTTGACATGATGAAAGCATATGATAGGTGGATTGGAATTTACTCTTGAAAGTACTTCACAAATTTGGCTTCTTAGAAAAATGGTGTAGATGGATCAAGGCATGTGTTTCGGGAGCAACTTTTTTAGTCATCATCAATGGGTCCCCAATGGGGTTTTTTTCAGGGACTCAAGGCCTTAGACAAGGGGATGCCTTATCCTCTTTTCTATTCATAATCATGGTTGTATCCTTTAGCAGATTGATCAACTCTAAGAATGTCAATGGAAATTGGCAGGGGATTCTAATTCCAAGAACTAATATTGTTGTCACCTATACTTTATTTGTAGATGACACTCTTCTTTATGGTAAATAATCTATCTTTGAAGCTAAGCATATGAAAAAATCCTTGGAAGCTTATTTGTCAGTTTCAAATCAGAGGATTAATGCACACAAATCTAAAATATTCATATTCAATACAAGGTCGGTTGTAAGAAAAAAGATTATTAAAATCTTTGGTTTTAAGGTTGAGGAACTTCCCTGCACCTATTTACGCATCCCTTTCTTTATGGGAGCTAATAGGTCTTCTTACTGGAAAAATGTCATAGATAGAATTAAAGACAAAATTGCAGCCTAGAAAGTTAGATGGCTCTCTCTTTCGGGCAGAAAACTCCTCATTAAAACTGTCCTAACTGCAATCCCTAATTATTGCATCTCTGTGCTCAAGGCTCCTAAATCTGTTATAACTCAGATAGAGCAAATTATTAGAGAATTTCTCTGGAAAGGAAACTTATCTCAAGGAGACAAGATTCCTCTTGCTTCTTTATCTAGCATGTCAAATGATAAGATCTCAGGAGGGGTATGTCTACATGATGTTTCTAAATAAAATTTGGCTTTTGGAGGTAACTTGGTCTGGAAAATGTATGCTAAACCTAATACAAAATGGTGTCAAATTATGCAAGCAAAATACCTTGACTCTTCACATCCCAATAGAATCTTTACAATTTCTAATCCTCCTAAAGGATCTATTATGTGGGACTTCATGATGCTATCCAGAGAAGTGATCACATCTTATATTTCCTGGCAAGTGAATAATGGTGAATCAATCCTTTTTTGGAACGATTCCTGGAGTGGGTATACTCCATTATCTCAACTACAAATTCTAAAAGGTGTGATATCATCTGCTTCTCAAAAGTGGGGAGATAAACTTATTGATTATGTGGATGCAGTTGAGTTATATTCAAGTAAGGTAATTTGGAAAGATTTTTCTAAGATAATTGATGATAACAATGCTTTGGGGTTGGTACTTGAATCTTTAGCTCATCGAGTAATTTTTTTATCTAATAAGGAAGATAAAGTGATTTGGGCTCCTTCTAAAGATGGTTCTTATTCAGTTAAGCTTGGTTATAAATCTCTTCAACAAAAGGTGACTCGACAAATTAAACAAAGGCCCTTTTTCTTTTGTTGGAGGAATATAATATTACCAAAAGCAGGATGCTTCTCATGATTGTCCCTTTAGAAAAAAAATCTTACTAGTGACAAATTGCATAAACTACAGATTGCTCAGCCTTTTTTGTGTGTTTTATGTGGCCAAGCCAATGAGGATGTTGAACATTTGTTTCTCCAATGCACTTTTTCTTGTCAATGTTGGTGTTTCATCTTGAAAAAATTGAGTCTTTATATGCCTCTTCCAAATTCCCTTTGGGAATTATTTCAATCATGGCCAATTTTATTTAGATCCTCCTTTTTTTCTTGCATCTAGTTGGTTATTCTAACAACAGTTCTATGGTTAGTGTGGTAGGAGATGAACAAAAGAATATTCAGGAATCAATCATCTCCTATTGAATCCTTTTTTGAGACTTTAGAATCAACAATCTCAGAACTGGTTCCCTTATGTGCAGAAGCATGCTTGTTCGCCATTCACCTCATGGGATGCAAACATTATTAAGGAATGGAAACGGTTTGTTTTTACTATTACTACACTACCATCACCAAACAATAAAATCAAAATTGACAGGGCCTCTATTATTTGGCAAGCTCCTCAAACTAACTTTGTTAAACTTAATTTTGATGGCTCTTCACAAGAGAACCCAGGTACTTCAGGTGTTGAATCTTGCATTCAAGATGATAAAAGGAGACTAAGAGCCTATAAATCATCTACATTGCCTCCAGGTACTAATAATTTGGTAGAATCCCATGCTTTAATTCAAGGTTGATTCTAGCCAAACAAATGGGATACACTAAAACTCATGTTGAGGGGGATTCCTCTATTATTATTAATGCTTGTAAGTGCAAAAATTCTTTTAATTGGCACATTCATTATGTTCTTACTCAAGTTTGGAATTTATTAGACTCTTTTGAAGAATTTCATTTGTCACACATATATAGGGAAGGAAATAGGCTCGCAAATAGACTAGCTAACTTGGGTTGTGATGGTGTAGTTGCCGACTCAACAAAAGATGGGTTTAATTTAAACTTCATCCTTTCTTACCTGGATGATACTATAAAGTCAGATTTTGTCCTTGCAGGAAAAGCTTAGCCATTTAAATAATTATCTAATCATTATTTCAAGTTTTTTGGTTTGCATTGATATTGCGGGACATATATTATGGGTATCAAGATATTTATAGATAAATCATACGGTCGCATGTGCAAATAGTTAATGTCCTTTTGGCGGCAGCTCCCATTCTAGATAGGGACCTCAAAGAGATAAGTGATATGCATAATTCTTCAATATGTCATACATGTCGTAGAGAGAACCTTGAATACATGCCTCGAAATTACAGGGTTAACATTTATGTGCAAGAATGGGAGCAATCTTTTTCCGAACATATATCAGACGAACATCTTGATTCCGTTTTTCTTTCTCATAGCTATCAGGTGTGGAAGATAATTAAAAGGATTATTGATGAGCATATTTTGTTTCCCCAATCAAGGAGAATCATATTCCCTTCTCAATTGGTGTCAATCTTTCTTTCTAATGCTCTCGACCTTCTTCAATCCATGCCTCTTCTGGAGATTATTGCTGCTAAAATGGTCAGAGATGTTTTCCTTCCGGACAATAAGCTTTTGCTTGCAGTGCATAGGTATGACTTATGGGATGGCGTAGCTTACATAGGTGGTATTTTCCCATGAAAATTCCTCCTTAAAGTGGTCAGAGATGTTTTCCTTCCATACAATAAGCTTTTACTTGCAGTGCAGAGGTATGACTTATGGGATGGCGCAACTGATATTTTTCGACGGTAGTTCCTCCTTAACAGACATATTTTCCTTTCAATTTACGAAAACATCAAATACTCACTGGAAATGCAGAATTATGCTTTTATTCAGAGGCTTTTAGACATACATTATAGGAACATTGGGCATGAAATGATGGTTCAAATTAAATAGAAAGTTAATTCCCATCTTATTCTCCTTCATGCTCCTCCTATTGATACAAGAGATCTGAATGCTCAATCAGCTGCTCTGCATAATTCTGTGCCAAACCTCAATATTCCTCCTCAGCATGGTTCTATTCAGGATGGTGGTGAAATTGGCTCTACTTCATTGCAATAGGACACTGGTGGTATGAATTTGTCTGTCAATCTACATGATGACTTGAAGAGGTATCCAGTGGTAATGGAAGAATAGATATCCTAAGGGCTCTGGTTTAAATTTTTGTTATGATAAAAATACAATGGTGCCTTCAATGGGCTTTTGTCATTTTTGATCGGTTGGCCTTCGAAATATTTTTACAACCAATATTTGTCAGGATCACTTGGGCCTTTTTGGCATTTTATGATAATGCATGATTATCATCTTTGTAAAAGGGTCGTTGGCCTTGCTTTGGGAATGACCCTTCCTTATTTCTAGTTTTGTTATTTAATTTTTAGGTTATAGGCTTTAGTTCATAGTTTTTTAGGTTTTAGTTGTGTCGAGTTGAGCTATAACCGAAGGTTTTCTCCCCTGGCTCTTTCCCGTCAGTATGCTCGTCGAGCCAGGTTTTGTAACTATTTTATTATATTAATATATATAAGTGGTCTCCCACTTTTGCCCCCCAAAAAAATAGAGAGAGGAAGAGAGAGAAGGGAGGAGAGAAGTAGAGATTAAAGTTCAAAATATAATTATTGTACAATAATGTAAATTTTAATAAAAACAAAAATATTTATTCTTCTAAATTTATATTGATTAATTCAATATAATAATAAATTTAATATATAAGATTCAATTAAATAATATATATTATATAATATAGAATGATATATATAATTAGAAGATAAATTATATAAAATAAATATATAAACTAAGGAGAGATAAATAGGAGGGGAGTTTGAGGGGAAAGGAGATAGAGTTGGAGAGAGAGGAAAGGAGAGGGAAATATAAAGTGAGAGAGAAAAGAGGGATAGGTAAAGATAGAAAAGATAAATATAGAGAGAGGGGGAGATAAAACCTTGACTTGAAGATCTAATGGTGTCAAATTTGATATAGGTGTGCAAAATGATGAAATGGATCTTATTTGTTCATCTTTTTAGTTATTTTATGTCGTGGTGTATTATTTGTAAACCAAATTTTGACTGTGTTTTCACTCTGCATCGCTAATAGTACATTTCCTATTTTCCTTCATTACACATCTATCAAAAGTGTTGACCAAAGCGGGGCAAATTTGTAAATGTGTAAGCACATAATCGTCTATAAGGTTGGACAACATGCAAAGTTCACAGGTTTGCTAGCTAGCCAACTTGTTCAAACTAAGCTTTATATGGTTTAGCATAATAAAAAAGCTATTATCAAGCATTTTGGTGGTGAAAGAGCTTATAAATATTATAAATATTTATATCAATACAAATTTCCATGGAGTGTTATTTTAGGAAAACATTTCTACAATAAGATAATTAATAAAAATATTTGAAAGTAAATTTGTAAAAATACATATTTTTTTAACTCACAATAATGATTATTTTAAGCTTTCTTTATGATTTTTTCATAAGTAATTTTTTTATGGTAAATAAGGTCTAAATTTTTCTTTAATATAAATGGTTGAGAGTAAATTTATAAAAATATATGATTAAGATTTCACTAAAGCAGTGTTTTATAGATGAAATTTTTAATATAATTTAAGATGAAGTTTTATGGATGTAAAAATTTATATAATATTTTATAAAGATATGTATATTTTTCATAATAAAATATTTAAAATTTATTTGACAAATAATATTGATTATAAAAATTAAAATTTTATAGTAACATTTACATCTTTACTATTATTCATTTATTTGTTTATGTATTTTTTAAATTGTCTTATTATTTAAATAAAAAATAAATGATTTGATTTTGTATAAAGAACTTTGTATTAATTTGATTAATTTATAAGAAATTATATAAAATAAATATATAAACTAAATAAAGATAATAATAAAACTTAGATAAACGAATTAATAATTAAATGGTATCAAAAAATGGCTCTGCAACTTGGCAGATACGTGGATAACAGAGTAGTCGATGAGAGGAGAATACACGATGGGGTTGCCACAACATATGGTAGGGCTCCCTTTTGGCATGAACAAAACTGGGAAATAGTGAAAAGCAAGAAGCCATCAGGGTAGAAAGGAGATGGGCTGCGAGGGCAGACGAAAACTATACATTTCAACACCATGGTGAAAAACGTCCAAACCAGGGCAGGATCCGAGAGTTGGCTGAAAATCATCCACATGCGAGGGAAGTTTCGACACATATCCAATCAAGGACCGTGGTATGGTAAGGAGAGTAGCTAGGGAAGAGACGAAGAAAGGCAGGGCAATGGATCAACCACAAATGTGGGTGATCCCAATCATATTGCAAATCCCTAGCTGCGCCACCAAAGCAAATAGGATTCCATTGGGTGCTCGAACAAACTCAGGCTCTGGAAACTCCATCAGTAAACCGCAACAGATAACGTGCCCTTTTACTAGCAGAATGGAGGGTTATGTTAGACCCATTAAAAATGGAGGAAGGGCAATAACTGGCCCTAAATTTGCCAAAACGGTCCTCGACACGAAGTGGGACAATATGCCTCACAAGGATGTAAGAAAGAAGGATGCCCTAGAAACATCAAATCTCACCCCAGAGCCCATCAAAATAAATTTCCCTATAGAAGCAAAGGCTCTAAGCGAGTACTACAGAGGGCACGATCTATTTGCAAAATAGGGAGGGAACAACCTACCAATCGAAGAAATTGTCGAATGGTGGAAAACAAAATTCCACAACCAGGTAAGTATAACAACTCTAGTAAACAACTTTATATATATATATAATGCAATGATAAATCTATGAAGGCTAAGCCTCTGCATGAAGATTATGTTTTTTATAAAGGCATAAATTTTAATTTCATTGATTGGAAACCGAATTTTGATGCCAAAAGCTTTGAATTTGAAACGGAACCAAAATGGATAGAAATCCACAATGTTCCTGTAGAATTAATGCATGCTAAAATCCTTATAGAAATAGGGGAAAGCTTGGGCAAATTCATAGCGGTTGAAAAAAAATGGTCGGATAGCTCAGACATAAAAATCCTAATAGAATTCAACAAAGCTAAGGGAAATCCAAAAAATATAATTTTAGAAACTATCAATGGCACATATACTCTAAAGTCGGTTTGGTTTAATGGGTCGGTAGCAGAAGATCTAGCCTTCTGTTAGAGGTCAAACCATAATCTTCAGAAGTCGCAAGCATCAACTTTGGACAAAATTGTAGCATCAAATGGGAAATTAGACAAATAATTTAATGTGAACAAGGATGGCTTTATTATAAACACCGGACAATAAAGGATTGAGAATACCCCAACTATTCCTCCTTCCCCAGTCTTGGGAAACAGTGATAATAGAACCCTAGAAATTCAGACCCATAATAATGAAGAGCAAATCCAAGATGAATTGAACAAGGTTATAGAAAACCTAATGGGGAAACTAGCTGACGAATATGTAGATGAAATACTCATTGATGCCCCAACAAAACTAGCAGAAAATGATAATATCCTCATTATAGAACAGGTTCAATCCATTTACAAGATACCCTTTCTGATCGACAACCCTAATGAAGAGGCTCAAGAAGATATAACTACAAACTACACCAATCTGGAGGAATCCCCTGTTGTGGAAGGGTTGAATGAAAATGAGGAAAGAGATTTCATTATCAAGGAATTAATCAATATGTAGGTAGAAGACAATAACAAAATAGTAGATAATAACCTAACCAATCCATCAAACAAAGGTATTATCCAGACAGGAAGTGAGAGAACAACTCCAGATTGTGGAAAAACCATGAGCAACAAAAGAGTTAGGAAGTCTTTTTTAGACAAAAGAAAGATGGATGGGGATGCAGAGGGGTAGGCCAAAATAACAGCATTATTGGGGCCAGGAAAATCTCCCCTCCCCTTAGCAGAGGTATAAATATACTTACCTGGAATGTTAGGGGCTTGGGAGCCCCTAACAAACAGAGACTGATTAAGAGAAGAATATTGAAATCTACCATGGATCTAGTTTTGATACAAGAAACAAAACTAAGTAAGAATGATATAAATAATTTTAGTAGAAAATTCAACCAATGACAAATGGAAGCTATGGATTCTATAGGGGCATCAGGAGGACTAGGTATAATGTGGAGAAAAAGTACGATTGCATTCACATGCCAATCCAAAATGCAAAATTGGATGGCTAGCAGAGTTAGAACCCTTAGTTTTAACCTTGAGTTTATAATCATTAATGTTTATGGCCCAATCCCAACAGAAAAGAAGAGATTAGTGTGGTGGGAAATTGAACAATTCTTAAGGATGCAGGATGGAAAACACATTATCATAGGTGGTGATTTCAATACAATCTTATACTCATTGGATAAAAGTGGTGGTAAAACAAACATGAAACAATCACAAAGAGACTTTGTTAACTAGATAAACAACAATAACTTATTCGAAATAAAAATAGAGACTGGCTTCCACACATGGAATAATAGGAGAAAGATTTCACTAACATCACAGAAACACTTGATATATTCTTCTTTAAGGGAGATCTAACTAAGTTCCATACAGAACCAAAAACTACAGTGTTACCGTGGTTAGGCTCTGATCACTTCCCGGTACACTTCAAACTTATGGGTGAAACAAAGCAGATGGGATATCCCTTTAAGTTCGAGAGAATGTGGTTTACACATGAATACTTCCTTCCCAACATATAAAAATGGTGGAAGGAAAGTACTGTTGTAGGATCAAAATTGTTTTGTCTTGTATCTAAGATGAAAGAGATTAAGCACAAGTTATTAGATTGGAACAAAGAGAAATTTAAAAACATCTTTGAGGAAAAGGCAAGAATTGAGAAAGAAATGGAGATAATAAACACTGATTTAATGCAAAATGGGATGACTTATGAGACATATGAAGCTGAGAAGAGGCTCCTATGTGAATATGAAGGCATCTTGGCAAGAGAAGAGATATACTAGAAACAGAAATCTCGAGAATCCTGGTTAGAAGATGAAGATCGAAACACCAAATTCTTTCACAACAATGTTAAACTTAAAAGAGCAACAAACAAAATCACCCAAATCACCAATAATAGTGATCAGATCATAATGGATCAAGATCAGATTGCAAAAGATGCAATCATGTATTTTGAAAACATCCTCAACAATTAGGAACACTCAGAACTCGCCAACAACAGAATCTTAACAAACAACATACCCAAACTAATAATAGAGGATAACAACAAAATGTTAAACTCCAAAATCACACACGAAGAAGTTAAAACAACTCTGGATGAATTTCATGGAGACAAAACCCCTGGTCCAGATGGATTCCCTGCTTGCTTCTTCTAGAAATGTTGGCACATCTTAGGGGATGAGGTAACTAATGCATTGGAATCCTCCCGCAATGCGG
Source organism: Cryptomeria japonica (assembly GCF_030272615.1). Lineage (NCBI taxonomy): Eukaryota > Viridiplantae > Streptophyta > Pinopsida > Cupressales > Cupressaceae > Cryptomeria > Cryptomeria japonica. The sequence continues at coordinate 596,122,033 of NC_081411.1, forward strand.
GAAGATTCCTAAAAGAAATTAACACTTTTCTAGCCTTAATCCCAAAGAAGGAGAACCCCTCAAAATGGGATGAGTTCAGACCCATTTCGCTATGCAACATGATCTACAAGCTACTAGCTAAATTCATGGCCAATAGATTAAAAAATATAATGCCTATCATAATATCAGAAGAACAAACAGGATTTGTACCCAATAGATCTATTTTAGATGGGATTATCATTGTCCAGGAAGCCATCCACTCCTACCAAATCCAGGGGCAGTCCAATATGCTGCTAAAATTAGACATTAAAAAGGCTTATGACAAAGTGGATTGGTACTTCCTATGCAACTGCATGAAGGCCTTTGGCTTTAACAAGTAATGGATAAATTAGATTCACTTCTGTATATCAAACCCTAGGTTCTTTATCTTACTAAATGGGAAACCAGAAGGCTTCTTTGAAACCTCCAGAGGACTCGGACAAGGGGATCCTTTATCCCCATTCTTATTCATAATAATGTTTGAAGCCTTGGGAAGGAGTTTGGAGGCAGCACAGAGGTCCAACAAAATGTCGGGAATTCTAATCACGAGTGGAGTTGACCCGTGCACCCATCAACAGTTTATAGATGATACAATAATTTTGGGAAAAGGACAGCTAAAGGAAGCTAAGGAAATTAAAAACATATTACAGTCCTATGGGCTGGCCTCAGGAGAGATGGTAAATAAAGAGAAGTTAGAAATATTCTTCTTCAAAATGGATCCATAGGAAGAACTCGGGATAGCTTCATATCTAGGATACAAAAAAAAACATCTACCACTAACATATTTAGGGATGCCCCTAGACAAAGGCATCAAATTGAATAAACTCTAGGGTCCCTTGATTGAAAAAGTAAGAAAGAAGCTGGCATCATGGAAAGCCTTATGGCTAACAGGGGCAGGCAGATTAACCCTCATAAAAATAGTATTAACAACAATGCCTATCTACCTTCTATCTTGTATACCTCTTCCAACAGGGACATATAAAAAACTAACTCAAATAATGAGCGATTTCTACTAGAATGGTGCAGAAGATAAAAACAAAATGAAACTAATTTTATGGGAAAAGATATGTCGAGAAAAGAGAGATGGAGGAACGGGAATAAGAAAATTACTATGGCAAAATATGGCCTTAGGGGAAAAATTGGCATGGAAAATATATGCATCCTCAGAAGCGAAATGGGCTAGAATCCTTCAGAGAAAATATATGTCACAAAATCAAAGAGAGGCTATTTTTAGGGAAGCACATCCTCCCAAGGGGTCTAGAATCTGGAACTTTATAAGAGAAAGTTGGACACTCATTATGAACCACATATCCTGGTATATTCATGATGGTAGAACAACTTTGTTCTGGGAGGATTCTTGGGGTGGTCACCCCTCAATTGACAGTCTAATGGATACAAACAACATTAAAAATCAAATTAAATCTTTATGGGGGAAATATGTAAGGGATTGCATGATATTGGCACCTGAATCAGTAATGAGATGGACATGGAAGAACATGTCCCATTTATTAGTGGACAGCAAAGACCAAGTATTGTTGCAAATACTAGAAGGAAGAACAATAATTCTCAGACCTAGGTCAGATGAGATTATATGGTCAAAATCAAAGAATGGACAATACAACTGCAAAGATGGTTTTAGAACCATTTATGAGGAGGATAACATAATCAAAGACTACTCCCCTAACACAATTTGTTGGGATAAATTTGTACTCCCAAAAGCTAGCTTTTTTGTCTGGGCAGCATTCCAGGGGAAATTTCTTACTACGAAACAATTTAAACTCAGAGGTTATGAAGGGCCCTCAATGTGTGTCTTATGCAAGAAAGATGAGGAAACAAATGACCACTTATTCACAACCTGTAACTACACACAAAAATGTTGGTATTGGTTGATGGTACAATTAGGTTGGTTAGGAGCCATCATCTCTAACCTAAAGGATTGGCTTAGAAATTGGCCATTAATAAAAAATAATAGCATCTTCCATAACCTATGGATTTGTAGTCCAGCAATAGTAATCTGGGAGGTTTGGAAGGAGAGAAACAAGAGAATCTTTCAAGATAAAGAAATGAAGACAGAAATATTGATAGCAAAAATAGAGGCCTCCATCACAGAAACCTCCAATAATAGGAATATGAACATACCACAATATGATAAGACATTTACAGAGTGGGATAACTATATTAGGAAGCAGTGGAAGGGGATAAGATTCCCCCATTTGTTGGGAAAGGGAATAGAGATAAATCGGAGGATAGAAGAGCATGCAAATGGGTGCCCCTGAAGATTGGATGGTGCAAACTCAATTTTGATGGAGCATCTAGAGGGAACCCAGGGAAGGCAGGGGCGAGATGCATAATTCACTCACGTGAAAGGATATGTATTGGATCGAGCTCCTGGTATTTAGGACATGGTACAAATAATAAGGCAGAAATGTTGAGCCTAATAGAAGGTCTAAATCTATGCAAACAATTAAATATAACCAAAATAGAAATAGAAGGGGACTCAGCTATCATTGTTAATGCAATAAGGACCAGGACAATGACAAATTGGGAGCTCATAAGCTTATTGGACAGAGCCCTATTGTTATTAAGAAGCTTCTCAGACTACACAATCAATCACATATACAAGGAAGCAAACACATTGGCGGATAATTTGGCCAATATAGGGGCAGATGGAATTAACAAAACCACATATAGACAGTTAGATTTGGATACCCACACTTAAACAAAAATTGAGACAAGATCACAGAAACATTCACAACTCATTTAGGCAGAATGGAAGGTATACGTAGGCTCATGCGCAAATAAAGATATGTATGTATGTATATAGGTGTATCTATACAAGTATATATGTACATGTGCATATATATGAACAGAGACATATATAGATGCACAGATGCATATATAGACATATATATAGGTATAGGCGGACATAGGTATAGTTATAAGAGCATGCAAGCACATATATACTCACCAAATTATCCTGAACACAGAGAACATTCCCTACTATAGGAACAAACATAATATAGGTATGGTGTCAGGCACCAAGAGTTTAAGGCAGACAAGAATATGTCAAATTGGAACACAACGCACACACACATAGAAACAATCCCACACTCATACAGCCTAAACATATGAAGATTACCTAAAACAATGCAAATCAAATGAAATCACAAAGATTATACCATCACATGTCCAATAGGGTTTGGATCTCCATTCTTCCTATCTCCATTGATCTTGCTTGATATATTTGCTCTCAGATTTTAGGTGCACAAGAGCTCAACAAAGAATGGAAATGTGGTTGCAAGTAGGATCGCATATGAAAGTGCAAAGGCGTAGTGTAGTCAATTGATCAGGTAGTTAGTTAGGGTTTGATAATGAAGGAAGAGTCTCCTTATATAGAAGACACTATATGAAATGGAGGGATAAGATTGAGAGGTGTAAAAAGAGGTCGGCTATGATTAGAGGGTAGGTAGAGGAAATAATAAAATAATGAGAGGGTAGGTAGTGTATGAATTAAGAGATGAATGACATGCGTCATAGGTAGAAAAGGTTAATGAATTAATTAAATAAATAAAGATTTATTTAATTAATAGAAGAAGTGGGATCAATTAAATAAATAAAAGTATTTATTTAATTTAGGAAAATGATAATTTAAATAAATAAATGAATTTATTTAAATGAGAAATAAGGCTAGAAGAGGATAAATGAATTAATTAAATAAATAAAGATTTATTTAATTAATAGAAGAATTAGGCTTAAGATAATTAAATAAATAAAGATATTTATTTAATTAGACATGACAATTTTAGGTGTCTACATTATGTATATGTACATGTGTATATGTATATATGTGTGTGTGTGTGTATGTGTATATATACATACATATATATGCATACATGTATATATACATGTATGTATATATACATATATCTATATACATGTATACATATATGTATATACATATACATATATGTATATATACATATATATAGAAGTATGTGGACATATATCTATGTCTCGATGTAGTATATAAAAATGATGAAAAACAACCAAAAGTCATCATAATATACTGCTCGATTGTCAGAGCAATCATACACTAGCAAGACCGGGCGTAAAATGAATCAATAATCATCACTCCCTCAGTCATTTGGGGAAAGGAATATGCCAGATTTATCAATAAGCAGTCATACAACAAAGTGAATGACAAAGAGGTTAACTTCATGTGACTCAACCGGGGTCACTAATTGTAGTACTGGTTGCCATAACTAGTATATATCCACATAAGTACTCAACACTAAACTCTGCCAAAAATGGATTCTAGTATTTGTCTCTACTTTAAGAAAAGGGAAATGTCCTTCAAAGGAGAAATTTCTAATAAGAGATGGTCGGTCATCCTGAAAATGGAGGATGATTTGGTTATACATGCGACCAAAAGGATTCTGGGTGACGAGATAATCCTTGCAGAGCATAGACAAAGAGTCAATAATAGAATCCCAGTAAGGTTTGCAGCGATTTTACTTACAATGGGTGAAGGAAAACCAACAACATTACATTATGCATGTTGATTTTCAAAGAGGAATATTTGGATAACCTGGAATTGGCGATAAAATGCGTGGGTGAGAATCTGCAAACACCATGCTTGGAAGAATACTCCAAAGTGGCAGAAGCCATTGATAAGGGGGAGGTGCTCAACGTAGAATTCAAAAGGCCCATCCTTAGTAATAAGGACCAGAGTCTCTAAAATCAAAGACAAACATAGATCGCCATAAGCATTACATTCCTCAAGCAATGGCTGGGAGTGGTCAAAGAATCGAAAGGAGAATGGTGGGTGAGTTACATGGTCGAAGAAGGATGGACACCGTTCTCGACAAAGAATCCCACTGAAGCACAGGCCTCTGGTATGGAAATTTCAGATGACAAGGAAGAGGATTAAGTTTCAGTTACATAATCTTTTTTTGATATTATTATTATAATGAATCTTAAGCATAGACATATAGGAGCAATAGTTATATCAAGACACGTAGTGCACTGTTTATTCCTGTGACATAATATGCATAGCAAAGGGTGAGGTATTTACTATATGACAATATGTTGTTTTAACTATACTTAGATGAGACAGAAATCGTGATTACTATAATAAGTTACTAAAGTTTAGACTAGAGAGGTTGTGGTAGCATCAATCCTTTGTTGTCCAATGCTTTCATTTCTGGGAAGTATTGTAGACTGGGTAGTCTTTCAAAGTAGGAACAACAATCTCTGATGTTGACCTATTTCGAAAGAAACCTAGTCTAGAATATCAACAGGGGAGAGGGTACTGAAATAATATTGGCTTTATTCTTGTTTTGAAACTAACAATTAATATAGTGGTTTTGCAAAAGAAAGTATTGAATTTATTTTTTGCAGGAGAAGGTTTTAAAAAAAAATTTGTAGGATAAGCAGAGGGGACTATGATGACAAAAGGGAACTAGGAAAGTTGGACATAAATACACCCATCCCATGCCAAGCACAGTTTCTCCATATGATAGGCTTTTTTTTACAAGCCTGATTGTAGAACCTATAAAAGGTCATTTGTAATTTATAGGTTGTTAGTTTAACTGGACCAATGGTCCCAGGCAAGGCCAGAGGTTTTCTCCTCTCCTTTCTTTCCTACCGGTGCCTGCACTAAATGGAGATTGTAACTTTTCCTATCAATAAAATATGGCTAAGGCCTTTTTATCGAAATATATATATATATATATATATATAAACACAATAAAGTTATAATCTTTAATTTAATTTTGTCGGTAATAGGTTATGATTTTATTAAGACTACCCAAGGAAAAGCTTGGCCCTGACCAAGGGTGGTAACAACCAGGGATACCAGCATTTCAAAGAGAGAAGAAAACAGAGAGATCCATTAACAAATCACATATAACAGAAATAGACCCTAAACCTACAAGTAGAACAACTATTAAATTTTGATATTAGCGCCTCCCTTTGAATGGGAACAAAGGACCATATCAAAGGGGTTATTCTTCACATTTCTCTTCTTTTTTTTTTTCCTTTTCACAGTGTGTCATCCATCTTCAATCCTAGCAGACTTAACCTGTCAATCCAAAGGATTATCCTTAGAAAAAATATCCTAATCCATTGTAGAGGAAACCTCATGTTGGAGCTTACCATTCGCTGTCAACGAAGCCTCCTCCATATCCTGGGACCCCGGGGGCTTGCATTTTTTCCTTCCCTCTGGGGTAAAAGCTCCCTTTCCCAACAACATCTCCCCATCACACCCACCTAAACTATTTTCAATACTATCTTTTATTTCTTGCTCATCTTGAGGTCGAGGATTTGTAGATTTCTAAATTAATTCCCCGGAAACAACCTGAGAAAAATATAAAGTTGTTAAGTAACATCTTTCCACCAAGAGGTTGACTTAGGCATCTTGTCTTTGACACATTACGCTACCATATGCCATGTTTGGAAGAATCACCTATACCTGAAGGGGACCTCTTCATAGTCCAAAGGCTGCATGCAACAACCTTTTGAAGTTTTAATCAAAAATTTTGCAGGAAGACCATCAGAGACATCTATTTCCACTAGAATACGTGCAAATGTAGAGTGAAAGAGATTAGAAGATCGTTCATCTACCATCAAGGAACTTCCCAACAAGTTTCCTACTACTTCAAAACATGAATCAAACCATAAATGTAAGTGGAGATTAGGAAGCCTCACCCATATCAGGATCTTGTAAAAAACCTTATTATTTGGACAAAACATTGGATGCCAAGGCTTCAACATTAGGGGGAACTTGTCCTCCTAACTCCAATGCTCACACAAAATCTTGTTCATATCTTAAGTCTTTTAAAAAACCACAATAAAAAAACCCTTTGTTGTAGGGTAAATCTATACGCACCCATCTAAAATAGGCTCCCAGTTATCAGAGATCCAAGCATGTGAGCTTGTCTGCAAGCCCCTGAAGTGTCCAATCAACCCCATCTCAAAAAAAACTAAAACATTATGAGCAACTTCCTCCTCAACCTCTGCATCCAGAGATATTGAAATAGCCTTGGATGATGGCTTTAAAGAAGCCCCCAACACACCATTATGTTGTTGAGGGGTTTTTTTAACTATATGCGGGGGGATTTTTAAGCCACAACCCTAAACAACTGAAGCAACCTTTAGCACATGGTCATCCCCAAGAGCGGCATCACAGGCATGACTTCTCCCACCATATTGTGATTCTTCTGCATAGTGGGAAGACTCTCCATCTTGAAAACCAAGGAAAGCCCTTCGCTGCATTTGCGACACCAAACGGTCATTGCTCGGGGAGGTAAGCTCATCAACATATTTTGAGGCACATTTGGAACCTTGGTTCCATGCTAGGCTAGAGCAGTTTTGGTTCCATGATCGTGGAGATTTCAAACAGCTTCGGAGCGCCATTAGAACTAAATAAAGTTAGAATGTTATTTACAAAAATAAATCTATGTATATTTAATAATTTCTTTTATAGAATATAATTAATAATTATAATTATAATATTATTTTAAATATTAAATTTAAACCTAATAAAATATAATATACAATTATACAATTTAATTTTATAAAGTGTTATTATTAAGATTGCAATTAGTTATAACTTAATTAAAATTTATTCTAATTATTAATTAATTATTTTAAATTTGTATAGATTAATTTAAAATAATATCATAATTTTATATATACAATTAGATTAATAATATATATTATAAAATATAAATAATAACATAATTATAGTATTAATTATGTATACAAATACATTATAACTAAAAACATTAAATAAAAAAATTACATTAATATTCGAGTGAAAGAATAAATATCCCTACCTAGAGAGGACAAAGAAACGCATTTATATGTTGACAAATATCAGCATTTATAGATACATATTTGTTTGCAAGGCATACAAGACCATACTTGATTTTTACTTGCCTATGTTTTCGAAGCAATAACCCTGAAAGAATTGTCAAATAAACTAGTGTGGTATCTCGAAGATGCAAACATTGGATAATCCCAGATGGCCTTCGTAGATGCCGCTTTCTTTAATCTAACATCGAGGCCTAATTTTTGAAGGATATCCTTTGAATCAAGGGGTCTCAAACTATAGTAAAATTTAAATAATTTAATTTGTGTTATATAAAGTATATATTATATTATTATAGATTATATTATTGTTGTTTTAATTTTTGGATTTCAACTGTGTAAACTTTTGTTTACATCAACATTTGAGATCATACTCAATGATTCATCATCAAAATGAAAATATAAAATTTTAAATATTATTAAATTTTAAATTTTATAATGTAAAATATTATAATAAATACAATCATTTAAAATTAATTTAAATTACAGTGTACATACACATCTAAATCTTTTTTTCATTAATATTCTAATATTCATTGTATACTTATTTACTCTATTTTATCATTATTCCCAAAAAGTTGTTATCTCAGTTGCCTTCTCTGCTCACTCAAAGATGATTTTTTGTCATTTACTTGTAATGATGTCGTTGGCATATTCTCATTGTAATGCAGCCAATTTTTGACATGTGTACTACTGGCCTGAAGCTTGTTTTTACTTCCTTGTGTTATAAAAGGGAAATTAGGGCCAACAGTAAAGGATTCAGGAGCTCGAGAAGTAAGTATAATGTATAAGGTGTGAATTCACAGAAATAGAAGAAGGCTTTGCAGAGTCTTATTGTCTCATTGTGAAGAAAATGTAAATTTATATTAATGAGAAGAAATAATTTAGATTGTCTCCAACAGTGTGAATGTGCATTATATGAATCAATATGTTAACGATGTGTTGATTTGTCTTCTTCAATGGAGAATGTGTAATTTGGGTAGTGGGTCTCTTTTAACGATAGAGTTAAATACCGCATCTCATTTACAATAATATAGATACATGTTGTTGTAATCCTTAAGAAGAATTTCATGTTTGTTTCAATAGCACATATGTAAGGCATAAGTGTTGAGTTAGATGTTAATGTATAAAATGCATCATTACATGTGATAGTTATTTTGCTATCAGACTCTATTACCTATTGAATAGGCACTTGTTTTACTTTCTTGATTGTTCCAGGATCACTAAAATTGTAATAATCTTTATTTTTTGTCTTAGGAGTAGTTTAGTATAGGCTTTCATCTCAATCTGTGAATCAGTGTTGTCAAACCAAGAGATATGATTTTAGTCAGGGATAAACCATCTTTCCTTGGTATATTTTCATTGAGATGCACCTATTTTATAACAATACTTCAGTTAACATGTTACAAGTCAAAAGTATTGTAGGTATACTCACCTAGGTCCTATAGAGCTTGAAAGGCAAGAGGTCCTCAACACCTTGGTTGAGACCTTGTTTGTTGGCCACTGACCTAAAGGTTTGTTGATTAAGTTTGACAAACTTATAGGAAACCTTCAGATAATCAGTTGGAAAAAATAACATGAGAAATAGAGTGCAAATGAGTGCAAGGTGCAGGATTGAAGGAAAAGACATGGCTGAGGAAGAGATGACCTAGCCACTGAACAATAGTTGGCATGATCGAAATCCTACATGCACACATAGTTGCATCTTATCCTATATTTTGAATGACTGCGTTATGTTTGTCTTGTCATGAATAGTTGTGCATTTTGATAGGGTTTTTTTTGCATGAATGGTTTAAATGATTATTATAGTTACAATTAATTTAATCGTTAAATTGGATTACAAATATGTAATTTTCTTATGATATATTCCTTTGGAAAAGTGACTTATTGTTGGGTATTGGTTGATGTGTTGTCATTGATGTCAACATATTCTCCTATGTATTATAGTGTTGCAGTTTGGTTGGATGAGTTGGTTTAGCCTATGTGATGTGGATTAAAGGGTTTCTGGTATGATATTTTTAGATGGTTCTTCCCATTTGTTGAGGTCTGCATGATGTTTTGATCAAGTTTTGAGATCTGATATTGAGGATGTTATTCAGTTGTTTGTGTTATTTGATATTCTAGATTGTGCTTTGTATTGCTCCGAAATTGTAATATCTTTTATTGCAGATGTGTGGGATGTGTTATGTACATTGATGTGTGTCCTTAGTTTGATTGGTTCATGATTTAGAAATCCACAAGTGAATCTTTCAAGTTGAGAGTCAATTATGAAGGAGATCTTGAGCTTTAGTAGATAAATGATGATGACTCTTGTAATTCGAGTTGTTGTTATTGATGTGGTGCAATTCACGTTGTTTATGAATGTCTCTAGATAGTGTTCTATATGTATTAGTCATTCACATTGATTATTGTGTGCATTATTAAAGATTTTCTTTGTCCATTGATGTTCTTTGTGTTATGTGACATTATTGGTGGTTGTAGCATGTTGCGGATGATCGAGGTGTAATTGTTGAAGGTGTTACGTATTTGTGGTATTGATTTGGGTCCAGACTATGTCTCAGCTGACATCATTTTGGTTTGCATGTATTATTTTAGCATGTGAGGTTATTGTTTTGTTATTTATATTGAGGGTTTAGCCGACCTTGAAATATAGGTTGATGACTTGTATAAATAAATGTAACAATCATGTAAGATGTATGTCTACGAGTGTTGGATGTACGAACAAGTGATTTGATCTTTCAGAAGTGTGAAGGAGAAGACAAGTGTTATAGAGAAGACTGTGTGCTTAACCGAGACTGTACTCAAGCATATGAAGATGCTAGTTTCATAGTTCATGTAATCTGGATTGTTGTCCGAATGATTTTGTAAGTCAGTGAGACTTCCCTTAAGGTTGTAGCCTTTCTAGGTTTCTTATTTGAGTAGTGAGCTCTAGGCAATGTGCCTGAATGCACATGCATTCCCCATTGTAATATTTACATTTACTCCTAACATGGTATTATCTCATTGTGGGTAGTTCCAATCATGTTTTTTCCCTTAATCGGGTTTTCCATGCCAAAAAACTGTGTTATGTGTGTTATTGATGTGGAGTTATTTCATGCTTTAACTATTAATTATCATACCTGTTTTGTGGTTTAAGTTGCAATAAGTTTTTGTGCAAACTGATTCACCCCCCCCCCCCCTCTTAGTTTGTTACATTGTTACCAACAATTGGTATCAGAGCTAGATCCTCTAGAAGAAGCTTGATTGCTTGAGGAGATCCAAGATGGAAACCTTTGCTTTCGAGAAGGATAGTCCGAGATTTGATGGAATGAACTACATTCTCTGGAAAAGTCAAATGCAATGTCATTTGAGATGCATTGGACAAGAATACTGGAAGATTGCAAAGAATATATAATGATCCTCATAATGGTCCTACTACTCTAGATGAGATAAAGGAAGCTAAATACAAAATCAAATCTAAGGAAGCATTGTTGAGTGCCTTGTTGGATTTTGAGATGACTAATGTGATGGGCTTAGAGACTACTCATGATATCTAAATAAAGTTGGAGACCTTGCATGAAGGTGATAGCCATGTGAAGATTGTTAAGTTGCAGAGCTTGAAGGGTAAATATGAGAACCTGGAGATGAGTGAAAATGAGAACATTACTTCTTTTATGCAAAAAGTGAATGAGCTTGTGTATGGAATCAAATGTCGGCAAAGTATTAGAAGATTCTGAGATTGTTGCTGAAGTGTTGAGATCCTTGCCTCTTGCTTACAAATGTAAAGTTGTTGCTATTGATGAGATCCATACTGTGACAAATGTGACAAGAGACATGTTGATCGGTAAGCTTGTTTCTTTTGAGCTAAGTGAGTTTAGAGACTCTCTTCCTAAGACTAAATCTGCATTCAAAGCTACTGTTTATGGGAAGCAGAGATATGATCCAGGAGAAAGATCTTAAATGATCCTAGAGGAAAGTTACCTCTTAAATGTTTTTCATGTAATAAGATAGGACATTTTGCATCGAGGTGTTCGGAAAGAGATAGAAATCATAAGAATCCATTTACGCCATATAAGCCTAAGTATCAGAAGAAGTGTTATTATGTTGTTGATGAAGGCATGACAAATGATGAGTCAGATAAGGGTAATTTAGGAGATAAATTTGTGTTCACTGCTATCAAGGAAGGTGATCCTATAACTACATATTCTACAAGCATTAATGAGGAGAAAGATTTAGCTACTAAAGGTGAAGAGAAAAATGAACGGGTATTTGACAGTGGTTGCTCTCGTCATATGACAGATGATAAGAGTGAATTTGTGAACTTTTAAAAGTATGATGGTGGTATAGTAATATTTGGTGATAAAAAAGCTTGTGTAAACTGTGGTAGAGGATTTGTTTCTCTTAGTGGTAAGTACAATACTGATGATGTTTTGTATGTTGAAGGTTTAAAGCATAAACTTTTGAGTGTTGGTCAAATGGTTGATAAGGGATATAACTTACAATTCAAGAATGACAAATGTGAGATCTTGAGTAGCTCTGGAACTGAGATTGCATCAGGGACATAGACTAAAGGTAATATATTTTACTTGAATATTGGTGGTAAAAGTTGTTTGATTGCTCAGATTGATGAAAGTTGGTTATGGCATAAAATAATGTGTCATGTAAACATTGATTGCATGGTTAAGATAAGTTTTACTCAGGCAGTGAGAGATCTATCAAAGTTAATAAAGCCTTCTAATTCGATGTGCAAGGAAAGCCAATTAGGGAAGCAAACAAGAGTTATTTATAAGAGCAAATTGTATAATTATAATGGGTTATTGGATCTTGTGCATACTGATTTGTGTGGTCCTTCTAGAGTAAGAAGCTTGTAGGGTGATAAGTATTTCATGTTGTTGATTGATGATTATTCAAGAATGATGTGGGTTACCTTCTCAAGGGATAAGTTTGAAGCGTTGGAGAAGTTCAAGATTTTCAAAACTAGAGTTGAAACTAAGACTAGATTGAAGCTAGACTGTCTAAGGTCTGACAGAGGTGGAGAATTCACTTCCGATGAGTTTAATGCATATTGTGAAGAGCATGAAGTTCAGAGATAGTTATCTGCTCCTAGGACACCACAAAAAAATGGTGTTGTGGAAAGAAAGAATAGAATAGTTCAAGAAGCTGCTAGATCCATGATGATTGAAGGTAATGTTCCGCATGTGTTTTGGAAAGAAGATGTGAGTACTGCAGTATACACTCCTAACCAGGTAAATGTCAAAGGTGATACTGGTAAGACTCCTTATGAGTTATGGTTTGGTCATGCTCCTATTGTTAGATATTTCAAAAAAATTGGTAGAAAATGCTATATCAATAGAGATGAAGATCTTGGAAATTTTCATGCTAGATGTGATGAAGGAATCTTTCTTGGTTACTCTACTAAAAGTAAGCCCTACCGCTGTTATAATGAAAGATTGAGAAAGATGGTTGAAAGTGCTAATGTGAAGGTTGACGAAGGTTGATGAGACAAGTTTATGGTCTTATTTTCTAAGGATTTGTTATGTTGTTCATGATGATAATTTAGACTTTGATACTGTGATGACACCATTTACTATGCTCTTTCCTTAAAAATTGTCACCTTTTTGGGCTTAAGTTTAACCTTTAAACAATACATGATACTAATGTATATGCTATGTAATTATCTATTAAATGTGCATATGATGGAAATAATGTTGTTTCAAGATAATTTGGGAAATGTGGTTGTTTGTATGTGGTAATGTGTTTTGCAGGTCTATACTAAGAAAGTGGTGTTATGATGAAGCTTGCAATAAGGAGCAGGACTCTTACCAATTGCCCAGTTGTTGAAGGAGTCAAGGAATAACCAATGTAGAGGATCTTTATCTACTTAATGCTGCAACTACCTTCTTAATTGATCATGTACAATCAGTTGAGTCTATTTAGGGGCATGTTGCACTATATCTCCATTTAGGAAGTCTTCTCTGACCTGGCTAAGCACATGCATGAGCTTCCCTGTCCTCTTTTCATGCTTTCAATAAATGACACCCTCCTTATGTTGTGGAGTTGGTCACTCAATTAGTTAGGATAATTGGTAATTTTTCTTTTGTAAATAATGTTCAGATGATCTCATGTAGGAGGTTGAACGTTCTAATAATGTAAGTTTACTTTCAACTTTTAAATACAGTTTAAGAGCATCCTATCAATCTTATGTACTTCTGCTTTGATGAATAAAATGACATTATGAGTTTTCAACACTTGTGTTAATCTTGGAAGTCTCACTCAAGCAGGCCCACTTGGTGAGAACTCTTTTTAATTAGCTTAGTAGTTATTTTTCATTTAGTAGTTAGTATCGTTCGAGTAGTTGACTATTCCTATAGCCACAAAACTTTGCTCTATGTCTGTTCTTGCAGCCAAAGTGGGAAGAGTAGTTTCCTGTCTATTGTCTGGAATCTCATTCCTGTAACTTATGCTAGACTAATATTTGCATGTTTAGATTAGTGGTTGATTTAAGATTAGTTTCCTTCATTAGTTGATTACAACATTCCAATTCTAGCATTGTCCTTTGTTTACGTCATGATGGCCATAATAGAGTCTTGGTGCACATATAATGTTTACCCATTTCAAGTTCACGTCCCTGGGTTGATAAGTTAAGTGAATCTCCATAATGAGTCTGATACCTACTTAGTATGGATGTGTAATCTCTAAGTTATAGCCTAAAGGGCTTAGTTATTGAATCATAAAGGAGGTAGACAAAGGTGATGTAAGACATTAGATTTTGCGGATATGATTCTGATGATCAGGATGCCAGTTCGGACAGAGAAAAATCTAGTGCAGACCCAAAGTAAAGTTCGGATTGCTCCAAAAAAAATTGAGAATGAAGGTGCAGATGCTAATGCAGAAGAAAGAGTTCAAGAGCCTAGAATTCAAGACAATCCTAAAACTCCCAGGTATGTGAGGTTGTGTAATGCCCTACCAGGAACCCTAAAGGAAAAACCACACAAACTAACCAACTAAGGGTGATTTTTTTTTCCAAGCTTAAACCACATGAAGTGCTTTAATTACTACATTGCACATTTATTACACAAGCGAAAGTCTAACACAACGAATTCCTAAAGGTTTACCAACAAAGAATAAAATGGAAAGGTTAAATTTCATTACTAAGGTTAATCCAATCATCCATCCTAGGATACTCAAATACATACAATTGCCAACATTACCTATTGAACACAATTAAATCATATTCATACAACATATTTCATCATGAGGAAGATTGAAAGTATAACAATATATTTATTTTCAAGAAAGCATTTGCACACTGAATAAAGATGACTGATATAATAAACATCCAAATAAACAAAGATTACACTAATCAACTATTACATGGCTTCCAATAATACAAATGAAATTTCATCTTTACCAATTGCCAAGGTAACATAATCCACTAATACAAATGACCACGTAGGTCTCAAAGGTACAAAAAATCTACAACATGAGATGATCCAAAAGTCACGAACTGTGGGAATATCTGCGAAGCCAATCGTTGCATGAACATAAACATCCGATGGGAGGCAACACTACACCCGACCATGTGATCCCAAAATGGAACCACCCCACCATGCTAGGAGATAGCAGAAGACCCTCAAGCAAGCACAAGCAAAACATGGTCGACAATACAAGTGTGACTCCACAATACTCCACGTGAACTCAACATCACAATACACTAGTGACCCTGCGGAGAGAGTGTCATCGCATAGCTTGTGATGGTTACCCTAGGTAGGCATCCATAGGTCCCTACCTCCAACCTGGGTTATCCTGGTAACCTTTCCCGAACCCCCAGTTCCATCCAAGACTCATGCAGACCCTACCAACCTTTCATGAAGACAAGGTGGTCGGTTTGCCAATCCAAGCCTTCCCACTACATCTTGAGTCTCTACGAGCACTCAACCATGCACGAGGTACAATATCTTACTTAATGTTTAGAACTACCCACCCCCTAATCAATTATTAGGTTATCACTTATTATCTCACTTTTGAGGGGTTATCTAGCCATCCACTTCGGGCGCAACCCCCACTCGAAAGCCATTCTCCCATAAGACACTACACAATCACGGTCTCTCTACGAGAACCTTATGGCGATACTGACAACCATATAACCACGACAAAAAATAGGTGACGAAAACACAATCTTACCAACCCTTGGTTAACCATTTTGAACATAACACAACATGGTTTACATCAACAAGATTATAAGGACAACACCTATTCAAGAGGGTACAACAACCACTACAACATGATGACTAAACAATTACAAGAATTGCAATGAAATTAAGCTCTTTTCTAAGAAATACCAATTTCGTTAAAGGTCATAATTCAAACAATCTTTTGAAAATAATTAAATCATTATATACTTGCAATTCAATATTACAGATTTAAGAAAGCACAACCACCCCTTTTTAAGGAAATTCGAAGTCGTCATTTGTCTAATAAGACTAGAATTTAAACTATCCTCAAATAACAAAATCCCCCTTTTTTTGAACAAGTCAAATTTAATGAAATAAATCATCCCACATTAAAATAATACATCTTTCACATAATCGTCATTTTATTTAATATCCCAAATAAAACCATTTCTATAAATAATAAAAATCACATTAAATATATATAATAATATAAATATATGTATATAATTATATATTCATCGAATATATACTTATATACACATATCATATTATGTATATATACCACATCTAAATATTAACTTAATTTATGGATAAATCTAAATTTCCAACGACAACCATAAAAAAAATTATATTTATAATGATACATATATATATATATATATATATATATATATACACATATATATATATGTATATGTATGTATATGTATATATACACATATATATATATGGATATATACACATATATATGTGTATATATCCATATATATATATGTATATATACATATGTATATGTATATATAAATATGTATATATACAGATATATATACGTATATATATTTGTATATATATATCTATATATATACATATGTATATATATGTATATATACACACACATATATATATGGATATATATATGTATATATCCATATATATATGTATATATCCATATATATGTATATATACATATATGTCTATATATACATATATATAGACACACACACACACACACACACACACACACACACACACACACACACACACACACACACACACATATATATATATATATATATATATATATATATATATATATTATAAAATTTGCATGATAAAAAAAGAATATGTGCGAAATCGTTTTTAGCAGGGGCTGGGAAAAAGACTAGCGAAATTTATTATAACCGCGTTGTCTATTGCCCTTGGCAGCACTACTACCGCATGGTAGCACTGCTACCATATGGTAGTAGTGACTACCATACGGTAGTGTTGCTACCCTATGGTGGAGCAGCTACCATTCCATGTGGTGGGGGGAGATGGGTCCCCTACCACGTGGTTAATTTTATAAGAATATATATATATATATATATATATATATATATATATATATATATTCTTATAAAATTTACTTCCTGCAAAAAATAATAACTCTGCTAAAAGAGAGTATAACAATTTTTATTTTTTTTTAATGAAAAATTCTCGATAATTTTTTTTGAATACTAACTGATTAAAGATGTTTTACTGTCTTGATATTATTATTTTGTCATTGATGTCAAGAAATTGATTTTCTAATTCAGTATGATGTTGCCATATCTTAAGAAATATGATATGAAGATCATAAAGAAGTCGGTAAAGACACAGGAAAGAATATGATGAATAAAGGGATAAGTTATTCAATGGGCAACTCTATCGAGTCAGACAATGATGAGATCTTGATGTTTTAGATTGTTTTAACATCATACATATGTTGTAAAATGTAAAGGTTAATACTACACTATGTTATCAGCCAAAGGACCTAGTCAGTAAACCCTAAGGTTATCGCATTCGGTTAATGAAGACAGAATGTCTACCGAGTAAAGTTTAGTATTCACCGAGTTGTAACCGAGCTATAACAGAATGCATTAAATGTTTACATGTGATATTTAATGAAAGAAGCTGATGAGCTGGAGCGGATCAATGATTGGCAAGCCGTGGAAGAAGTTTGTTAACAAATCTAAGGGAATGGAAAGTCGGCAAGAAGATCTACAACTCAGATTGAACCGCATTACCCTAACACAAGTTCCAAGATGATTGTGCAAGTTCTGAGGCAGGGTAAAACATTTTTCAGATCGTAAGATACAATGAACCTGGACAAGATTGAAGATCTGATGGCTATGATTGATCATGGGAAATGTGATCAAGGAGATTAAGCGGTTAGATGATTGTTTATAAATAAGGAACTGTTGATAAACAGTCAATGCGGGCAAGTGTATGCATAGGGATGCTACATAGTGATCACCGAGCACAGAAGCTTGAAGATCTGTTGGAATAACAGATTATTGATGCCCAGCAGATAGACAAGATTAGTTCTATGTCTAGATTGTGATTAAACAAATAAGAATCTGCTTTAGCATTTTAGATGTAAAGTTGCAAATAGATTGTATTACTGTTAGCTTGTGAAAGTAACAGGAAATCTCTTAACCGAGTGGACTTAACAGTCTTATAAGTAAATCCTCTAACAAGGTGACATTCTAAATGAGTGTTTGAAATCCTTTGACAAGGTCACTTCTAACAAAGTGAAGATCCTAACAGATCTGAGGAAAATCCCTTAACCGGGTCACATCTAGCAATGTGTTTTGTAATCTTTAACAGGATTGGCTTTTAACCGAGCATACTCTAGAAGAGTATATTTCTTAGTGGGTCCGAAATCCCACAGTGGTTTTTCCCTATTTGGGTTTCCACGTTAAATCTAGTGTTATGAGGTTTATATTGTTCATATGCTTTTGAGTTTGCATGTTTGACAGTTTTATTCTATGACTGATATATGTTACCGAGGTTGAATATGATGTTTTCATTAATGATTAAGTTTGTATGATTCACCCCCCCCCCCCCCCCCTCATCTTGTTGGCTATTGGATCTATACTTATATTAAGTATCAGAACTATCAATTGGTATCAAAGCTTTGGACTCCGAAAGGAAAGTTTAAAGGCAATTGAGTTAAAGATCCA
The DNA here is from genome assembly GCF_030272615.1 of Cryptomeria japonica. Lineage (NCBI taxonomy): Eukaryota > Viridiplantae > Streptophyta > Pinopsida > Cupressales > Cupressaceae > Cryptomeria > Cryptomeria japonica. The sequence goes on from NC_081411.1 coordinate 596,141,060, forward strand.
AAGATGTATAAGAGGGATGCACCCAAGCTGAATAAGTCAAGTTTCTCTACATGGCAGAAAAGGATGAAGCTACATCTATCAGGAGTTGGAGAATATGCTATATACTATCTGGAGAATGATTTTGTTACACCGAGCACCTATCCATTGACTATGGAAGAGATAAAGGCAAAGCAAGAACACATTCAATCAATGATTGAAATAACATCTGCATTGACCGATTCTGAGTTTAATGATCTAGAAGGCTGCAATGATACGAAGGCTATGTGGACTAAGCTCATATCTATATATGGAGGAGATGAACATGTTCAAAGAGAAAAAGTTGATAGTCTAAGAGGACAACTTGAATCTATGAGGATGAATGAAGGTGAGAACATAACCCAGTATAGTACAAGACTAAAGGAGATTGTAAATCAAATCAAGGGAGCAGGAAGAATTATTGAAGAAAAAGATGTGACAAGTAAGTTGTTAAGAACCCTTCTACCTGCTTATGCAATCCGAGTCTCTGCAATCAATGAATTAAGGTCTATACCTAATATGTCAGTTTCCTTGGATGCTACTATTGGTAAGCTACATGCATTTGAGTTAAGTAATTTTGATAATAGTGGGTCATCGGTAAATAAAATTGAATCTACATTTAGTTCTTTTCATTTGAATGAATCTAATGATTACAATGAAAGAAAGTATAAGTACTCTGGAGGAGATCATAGTGGAGCAAGTGAAAGATTTTGGAAGAACATTGAGGAGGTACACAAACTGTATGAAGAAATCAGAAAGCAAGAAGAGTTTGAAGCACTATTGGCTAAAAGGTTACCAAGAGGCAAAGGTAAGTATAAGGGAAAACTACCCTTGAAATGTTTCAATTGTGATAAGATTGGACATATGGCTTCTAACTGTCCTAACAAAGATTTCATTGAAAAGAGAGATTACCGAGATGACAGACAAAAAGATAATCATTACAAAGGTCACCGAGACTTCAAAAGAAGAGATAGAAAGACCTGCTTAATTGCTGATGAGGAATCTGAAGATGATAAATCAGATGAGACTGATACAAAGGAAGTTGTTTATGTGGCTATCAAGGATGGATCAGATGAAGAAAGGTATGAAGAAAAAGCCCTAATATCTCACATAAACATGAATGATTCTTGGATTATAGATAGTGGATGCTCACATCATATGACAGGAGATAAAAACAAGTTTGTTATGTTAGAAGATTATGATGGAGGCTATGTTAGATTTGGTAATGATGCACCATGTCCAATAAGAGGTAAAGGATCCATAACACTTCTTGATAAAGGAAGATGCAATGATGTTTATTGGGTTGAAGGTTTGAAATATAATTTGTTGAGTGTAGCACAGCTAAACAACACAGGTTACCGAATAGAATTTCAGAAAGGAATTGTCAAAGTTCATGACAAAAATGGAAAGTTAGCTGCTACCAGGACACAAACAAAAGGTAATACATTTCACCTTGACTCTACTCACAACAAGTGCTTGCATGCAAAGATTGATAACACCTGGTTATGGCATAAAAGGTTTTGTCATGTTAATTTTGATAATCTGATCAAGATAAGTAAGAAGCACAGAGTAAGAGGTCTACCGAGTCTTGAAAAACCTAAGAATGCTATATGCCAAGGATGCCAAATGGGCAAGATGACAAGATCCAGCTTTACAAGTAAGTCCTACACTTCTAAGGGAATTTTAGATCTTGTGCACGCTGATCTTTGTGGTCCTATGAAAGTTCAAAGTTATTATGGTGATAAGTATTTCATATTATTTGTGGATGATTATTCAAGGATGATGTCAGTAATGTTTTTAAAAGAAAAATCAGAAGCTTTTCAAATGTTTAAATGGTACAAGGCTAGAGTTGAAAATGAAATAGGAAGACAACTAAAATGTCTTAGATCAGATAGAGGAGGAGAGTTCACATCTGATGAGTTCAACCTATTTTGCAATGATCATGGTATTAAAAGACAAGTCTTTGCACCGAGGACTCCACAGCAGAATGGAATAGCTGAAAGAAGAAACGGATCCATTGTGGATTGTGCTAGAACATTGATGATTGAAAAGAAGGTTCCACAAACATTTTGGAGAGATGCAATAAGCACAGCTGTTTACACCTTGAATTGAGTTCAATTGAAGAAAGGTACTTTGAAGACACCTTATGAAATATGGTATGGCAAGAAACCTAATATAAGTTATTTTAAGATCTTTGGAAGCAAATGCTATGTTCATAAAGATGATAGAAATGGCAAGTTTGATCAGAAAAAGTGAAGAAGGAACATTCCTAGGATATTCCTCTAGAAGCAAAGCATTTAAATGTCTGATCAAATCATCTAACAAAATAGTAGAAAGTGCAAATGTGAAAATTGATGAATTTGCAGAAAGAACTGATGATAGGAATTCCAAAGAACCAGAAGACTATGATGAATTTGTCTATGTGCAACCGAAAAGTCCTACCGAGATAACTGTTGAAGGAAATGAGGAAGATATCCAGTTACCGAGTGATGAAGAGGATCATACAGAGCCTACCGAGCCTGTATTAGCCAAATATGTCAGAAGACATCATGCACCAAGTCAAATTATAGGAGATAAGGATGATCCAGTGATGACAAGGAACAAACTGAGACAGAACACATGTTTGATATCTGAATTTGAACCGAGAATAGTAAAAGAGGCATTTAACAGTGAAGATTGGATAAATGCTATGACTGAAGAGATTGATCAAATCAAGAAGAATGACACATGGACATTAGTCCCAAGACCTAAGGACAAAAATGTAATCGGTACAAAGTGGATCTTCAGAAACAAGCTAAATGAGAAAGGAGAGGTCATTCGAAACAAAGCAAGATTGTTTTGCAAAGGTTATGCACAAGAAGAAGGAATTGATTATGGTGAAACTTTTGCACCTGTTGCCAGACTCGAAGGAGTTAGAACATTGTTGGCATATGTTGCTTTCAAAAACTTCAAGTTATATCAAATGGATGTCAAATCTGCATTTCTGAATGGAATATTAGAAGAAGAAGTTTTCATTGAACAACTTGAAGGATTTGTTGAAGACAATAATAAAGACCAGGTATGTAAATTGAACAAAGCTTTATATGGTCTGAAACAAGCACCGAGAGCATGGTATGAAAGATTGCACTCTTATTTGATTAAGATTGGTTTTATAAGGACAAGTGAGAACAACAACATGTACATGAAGAATGATGAAAATGGAATACTAATCTCAGCCATATTTGTTGATGATATTATATTTTGTGGAAATGACTCTTTATGCAAAAACTTTGGTAATGAAATGAGCAAAAAATTTGAGATGTCATTAATCGATGAGATAAAGTATTTTATAGGCTTACAGATACTGCAAATGAAAAATGAAATTTTCATTACTCAATCCAAATACATAAAGGCAATCTTGAAGAAATTTGGAATGGAGGATTCAAAACCAGTAAGTACTCTTATGACTACAAACTGCAAACTATCAAAGAATGATGAATCTGCATCTGTTGATGAGACACTCTACCTATCCATGATTGGAAAACTACAATATGTTGTTCACAGCAAGCCGGATATAGTACATGCAGTTGGTATTGTTGCAAGATTCTCTGCAGATCCTAAGGAAATACACATGACAGCAATCAAAAGAATTTTCAGATACTTGAAAGGCACTGAAGATTATGGCTTAGTATATCAGAAAGGAAATGATTTTTATTTGAAAGTCTATACTGATGCTGATTGGGCAGGCAACATTGATGACAGGAAAAGCACAAGTGGAGAAGCTTTCTTCTTAGGAGAAAGACTAGTGAGTTGGCTTAGCAAGAAACAAGGATGTGTTTCTCAGTCAACAGCCGAAGCTGAATATGTTGCTGCAGCACTGAATTGTACCAACATTGCATGGATCAAACAATTGTTGGAAGGAATAAATGAGAAAGTTACCGAGCCAGTAACTATATTATGTGACAATACTAGTGCCATTAATATTTCAAAGAACCCTGTTATGCACTCTAAGACAAAGCACATATCTATCAAATATCATTATCTTAGAGAAGAAGCTCATGAAAAGAAAGTGGTGTTGGAATATGTTAACACAAAGGAACAAATAGCTGATATCTTCACCAAGCCACTACCAAAGGACATTTTGAATATCTCAGAAGTAAGTTAGTCGTCCTACCCCTATCTTCTACTCACTGACCGAGTTTAGTGAAAGCATCACTTCGATGAATCTATTGAATATCTCTTAGGGAGCTAATGCTGGAGTGATACACTTTAAGAATGCTTTTCTGAAAGTGTACTGGAACAATATTGAAATAATACAAACAATGATACAGGGAACATGAATTGTAAACAAATGCTCTAACCAAGACTCAGTTGATACACACCAGCAGGGAATAACTTCTTACAGAAACAACTTATGTTTTAGTTCTTTTCTTTTTGGCATTGTTGTCAAAGGGGGAGAAGACTACCCAAGGGGGAGAAAATGAGAAGAGAAGTCTGATGTATGGGGGAGAGTATTTCGGCATTTTAGAATCACAGCAATCTGAATTCTTAATGATCAAATCAATTGGTTTTGCCATCAATGCCAAAGGGGGAGATTGTTGGCAATATAACAAGGATATTGAGAAGGTTGTTGATGATTATGGACATAACTGATTAAAGATGTTTTACTATTTTGATATTATTATTTTGTCATTGATGTCAAGAAATTGATTTTCTAATTCAGTATGATGTTGCCATATCTTAAGAAATATGATATGAAGATCATAAAGAAGTCGGTAAAGACACAGGAAAGAATATGATGAATAAAGGGATAAGTTATTCAATGGGCAACTCTACCGAGTCAGACAATGATGAGATCTTGATGTTTTAGATTGTTTTAACATCATACATATGTTGTTAAATGTAAAGGTTAATACTACATTATGTTATCAGCCAAAGGACCTAGTCAGTAAACCCTAAGGTTATCACAGTCGGTTAATGAAGACAGAATGTCTACCGAGTAAAGTTTAGTATTCATCGAGTTGTAACCGAGCTATAATAGAATGCATTAAATGTTTACATGTGATATTTAATGAAAGAAGCTGATGAGCTGGAGCGAATCAATGATTGGCAAGCCGTGGAAGAAGTTTGTTAACAAATCTAAGGCAATGGAATGTCGGCAAGAAGATCTACAGCTCAGATTGAACCGCATTACCCTAACACAAGTTTCGAGGTAGGGTAAAACATTTTTCAGATTGTAAGATACAATGAACCCAGACAAGATTGAAGATCTGATGGCTATGATTGATCATGGGAAATGTGATCAAGGAGATTAAGCAGTTAGATGATTGTTTATAAATAAGGAACTGTTGATAAACAGTCAATGCGGGCAAGTGTATGCATAGGGATGCTACATAGTGATCACTGAGCACAAAAGCTTGAAGATCTGTTGGAATAACAGAGTATCGATGCCCAACAGATAGACAAGATCAGTTCTATGTTTAGATTGTGATTGAACAAATAAGAATCTGCTTTAGCATTTTAGATGTAAAGTTGCAGATAGATTGTATTACTGTTAGCTTGTGAAAGTAACAGGAAATCTCTTAACCGAGTGGACTTAACAGTCTTATAAGTAAATCCTCTAACAAGGTGACATTCTAAATGAGTGTTTGAAATCCTTTGACAAGGTCACTTCTAACAAAGTGAAGATCCTAACAGATATGAGGAAAATCCCTTAACCAGGTCACATCTAGCAATGTGTTTTGTAATCTTTAACAGGATTGGCTTTTAACCGAGCATACTTTAGAAGAGTATATTTCTTAGTGGGTCCGAAATTCCACAGTGGTTTTTCCCTATTTGGGTTTCCACGTTAAATCTGGTGTTATGAGGTTTATATTGTTCATATGTTTTTGAGTTTGCATGTTTGACAGTTTTATTCTATGACTGATATATGTTACCAAGGTTGAATATGATGTTTTCATTAATGATTAAGTTTGTATGATTCACCCCCCCTCTCATCTTGTTGGCTATTGGATCTGTACTTATATTAAGTGTCAAAACTATCATCCTCCACTCCCATTGGACAAATAAGGTACACTCAAACTTGTGAAACCAGGTGGAGTTGATACTTCGTACCTACCCAGTACTTGTACCTACAATGCTCTGCATCAACAAACCACATGTATATATAGACATATATAAAAAACATGACACATACACACACTGATGAAGGAGAATCGTGACATTCCTTGTCTCACCGGAGTGAGTGAAGAAAAATCATCCCCTCACACCCCATACACTTACAAACATGAAACATGAATATATCTCATTGCACATATAAAGTAAATGTGTCGATCCATATCAGTAGTCCAATAAAAATCACATTTAACATCAATAAGGAAATATTGCATGAAAAACATACATTGCAAATCAAATTAAAGCATATCACCATACTGCATAATGTCTAAGTAAAATATCACAATAATGTATCCACTGAAAGAGTCAACAAAAGTTAAACATGGGTCTAAAGGTTTGATCAAGAAGGGGTACTACAAGTTGAATCATTCAAAAAATCAGATTATTGGTGACAAGAATAAAGGTGTGATGACTAGAAGAAGACTTGTTGAAGAAATTTGTTTGATTTCTAAGATTGAGCCTAAGAATGTTGATGAAGCTTGTAAAGATGAAAATTGGATTAAAGTTATGGAATAAGTCTAATTGAATCAGGTTGAGAAAAATAATACATGGATTTTTGTTCCTAGACCCAAGGATAAAAATGTAATAGGAACTAAATGTGTATTTTGAAAGAAGTTGAATGAACAAGGTGAAGTTGTTCGAAATAAAGTTGGACTTGTGTGTAAGGGTTATTCTTAGATGGAAGGAATTGATTACAAGGAGACTTTTGCTCCAATAGCTAGAATTGATGACGTTAGATTATTTCTGACCTATCCTTCTCATAAAGATTTCAAGGTTTATCAGATGGATGTCAAATCAACCTTTCTCAATGGTGAATTGGAAGAAGTCTACATTGAGCAACCAGATGGATATCAATTGATAGATAGAAAGGACATGGTTTGTCGGTTGAAGAAAGCATTGTATGAATTGAAGCAAGCCCCTAGATGATATCAAATTGCAAAAGTATTTGATGAAGCTTGGATTCAATAAAGGTACTGCTGACAATAATTTTTATTTCAAGATTGATCGAAATAACATTTTGATTGTTGAGGTTTTTGTTGATGACATTATCTTTGGAGGAAATGATTGCCTATGTAAGAGATTTTCTCAAGAGACGCAAAATGAATTTGAGATGTGTATGATTGGTGAGATGAATTTTTTGGGGGGATTTTGAATTACTCAATTGGATAAAGGTATTTTCACATCTCAGTCTAAGTATGTGAAGGAATTATTGAAGAAATTTGGTTTTGAGGACTCTAAACTTGTTGGTACACCTATGGTGACTGGATGTAAGTTGACAAAGGATGATGATTCACCAAAATCTAATCAGACTAGATATAAATCCATGATTGGTGGTTTGTTGTATTTGACTCAGACTAGACCTGATATAATGAATGTTGTGTATCATGTTGCTAGATTTCAAGTTGATCCTAAGGAATCTCATGTTATTGCTATAAAAGGGATATTCAGATATTTAAAAGGGACAATTGATTTTGGTTTGTTCTGAGAATGATGCCTTTACTTTGAGTGCTTTTACGGATGTTGATTAGGCAGGTGATGTTGATGACTGGAAGAGTACTACTGGTGGTGCATTCTTTTTGGGCAAGAAGTTGGTATCTTGGGCAAGTAAGAAGCGGGATGCTATTTCCTTATCTATTACAGAGGTTGAATACATTACTATTGCTAGCAATTGTACTCAGGTAATTTGGTTGAAGCAGATGTTGAAGGATATAGGAGTTATTTATGATGAGCCTATTGCTATATACTGTGATAATTCAAGTTCTATCAATATTTCAAAGAGTCAGTCCAAAACAAAGCATATATAAATCTTCATTTCTTGAGAGAGAAAGTGGATGAGAAAGAAGTCAGATTGGAGTATGTATCTACAAAGGAACATATTGCAGATATATTTACAAAGCCTTTGTCTAAAGATAGTTTTGAGTATCTCTGAGAGAAGTTAGGGGTGATTGCCCCTCCTGATGGGAACTAAGATGCATGGATTTGCATCAGTCCGATGAACTTCACAGAGATATTTTGTGCTCCAAATTGATGAGTGTGGCTACTACTCAAGGGGACTAGTCAGTGTTAGTATTTAGTTCAGATGTACATATTTGTGAAGCTAATTCAAAGGGTAGGGAATCTTGATTTCTAAGCCTTTGTCATTGATGTCAAAGGGGGAGAGAAGCATGTGAAAAACCCTACAGTATTTTTAATTGTTAGTCTAAGGGGGAGTTGATCCTTATGATTTTGAGGGAGATTGTGATGAGTAGATTTCTTGCTTTGCATTGATTATTTTTCACATTCATATGCTGCCATCAATACCAAAGGGGGAGATTGTTGGATATTGGTTGATATGTTGTCATTGATGTCAACATATTCTCCTATGTATTCTAGTGTTGCAGTTTGGTCGGATGAGTTGGTTTAGCTTGTGTGATACAGATGAGGTGATGCGGATTAAAGGATTTCTGGTATGCTATCTGTAGATGGTTCATTTTTCATTTACAGAGGTCCACATGATGTTTTGATCAAGTTTTGAGATTCGGTATCGATGATGTTATTCAGTTGTTTGTGTTATTCAATATTCTGGATTGTGCTCCGTACTGCTCGCGAATTGTAATATCTTTTATTGCGAATGCGTGGGATGTGTTCTGGACATTAATGTGTGTCCTCAATTTGATTAATTCGTGATTTGCAAATCCACAAGCAAATCTTTTAGGTTGACAGTCAGTTATGAAGGAGATCTTGAGCTTTGATAGATAGATGATGATGATTCTTGTAATACGAGTTGTTGTTGTTGATTTGGTGCAATTCACATTGCTTGTGAATGTCTCTAGATAGTGTTCTATGCATATTAGTGGTCCACATTGATTATTGTGCACACTATTGAATATTTTCTTTGTCCAATGATGTTGTTTGTGTTATGCGACATTATTGGTGGTTGTAGCATGTTGCAGATGATTGAGGTGTAATTATTGGAGGTGTTGCATATTTGCGGTATTGATTTGGGTCCAGACTATGTCTTAGCCGATATCATTTTGGTCTACATGTATTGTTGTGGAGTGTGAGGTTATTATTTTGTTATTTGTATTGAGGGTTTAGTCGACCTTGAAATATAGGTTGATGACTTGTATAAATAAATGTAACAATCAGGTAAGATGTATGTTTGTGAGTGTTGGATGGGTGAACAAGTGATTTGATCTTTCAGAAGTGTGAAGGAGAAGAGAAGTGTTGCAGAGCAAGCTATGTGTTTAATCAGAATTATACTCGGGCATATGGAGATGCTAATTTCACAGTTCATGTAATCCAAATTATTGTCTGAATGCTTTTGTAAGTCAGTGAGACTTCATGTAAGGAAGTGAGCCTTCCCTTAAGGTTGTAGCTTTTATGGGTTTCTTATTTGAGCAGTAAGCTCTAGATAGTGTGCCTAAATGCATGTGCATTTCCATTGTAATATTACATTTACTCCTAAAAGGGTATTATCTCATTGGTGGTAGGTTCCCACTGTGGTTTTTCCCTTAATCGAGTTTTCCACGTAAAAAATCTTGGTGTTACATGTATTATTGATGTGAAGTTGTTTCATGCTTTAACTGTCAATTATCCGACTTGTTTTGTGGTTTAAGTTGCAGTAAGTTTTTGTGCAAATTGATTCACCCCCCTCAATTTGTTGCATTGTTGCAAACACTTACTAAGAAAAAAACAATCATTGCTTTTATATTAATGTCATTGTCTTTATATGTTACATATTTAATTTCAACTACAAAGATCAAATGACTATATTTTGTTTCATAATGTAATTATTTTTCTTTTTAAACATGTGTGTGTACACACACACACACACGTATATATATATATATATATATATATATATATATATATATATATATATATATATATATATATATATATATATATATATATGTATGTATGTATATGTATGTATATGTACATATACGTATATATGTATATGTACATATGCATATATACATGTATGTATATATACATATACATATATACATGTATGTGTATGTACATGTATGTGTATGTGTATGCATGTGTATGTGTATGTGTATGTGTATGTATGTACATGTATGTGTATGTGTATATGTATGTACACGTATGTGTATGTATATGTATGTATGTACATGTGCGTACATACATACACATACATATACGCATACACATACACATACATGTACATACATACATACACATACACATACGCATACACATACACATACATGTACATACATACATACACATACACATACATGTACATACATACATGTACATACACATACACATACATGTACATACATACATACACATACACATACATATACATATACATATACATACACATACATATACTCCTAAAAGGGTATTATATATATATATATATGTATATATATATGTACGTGTATATGTATATGTATATGTACATATACATATATACATGTATGTATATATACATATACATATATACATGTATGTATGTGTATGTGTATGTATATATGTGTATGTATATGCATATGTATCTGTATGTGTATACATACATGCACATACACATACAGATACATATGCATATACATACACATATATGCATACACGTACATATACATATACATACATATACATGCACATACACATACAGATACATATGCATATACATACACATATATGCATACACGTACATATACATATACATACATATGCATACACATACACATACACATACATACACATACACATACACATACATATACATATACATATATACACATATATATACACATACATATATATACATACACATATACATGTATATATATGTATGTATATATGTATGTATATATATGTGTGTATATATATGTATGTATATGTATATGTGTATGTATATATTGATAAAATCTGAAAAGATTATAAACCCATAAAACTAGTGCAAATGAATAGATATCTAAACTATGAATGCAAATGATACGAAATCAAAGCAACAACACAGAGTTAGTCTCCAAGAGAGTAATGCAAATGCTAGAAGCAAAATAGCATTAAGAGGATGCAAAATCAAGAGATGCCAAATACAAGCTAGGTAGCATGCTTTTATAGACCAGGGAGAGGGAAGAGGTGGCAATACCGACCAATCAAGAGCAACCATCTCTTGGACTAAAGATAGCAAGTATCTTCCCAAGATAGAAAATGGATGCACACATGTAGGAAGGTGACACCTCATAACCACTCACCTAATTAAGCATGATTTATTAACCTAAGCAAGATTAAAAGAAGTGTAGAAAAAACCTAGGAATATAGGGAAAAAATAAATAACCCACTAGGAAATAAAAACCTACACTAACACCCCCCCATAAGCGAAGCTTAGGTGGATGTAGAAATGGATCCCAACAAATCAAGCCTGATGAGGTACCCATGTACATAAAATTCCCTCAAAAGGAGAGAGAAAAGAGACCCCCCCCAAGAGTAGAGAGAGTCAAGACTCCGAGTGAGAGGAAGAAGCCCCCCCAGAAGATGAAGCATCCCGTACCCCCAACAAAGCTCGCAAATGAAGGAACTTGCTCTCAGCGAAGGGTTTGGTGAAGATATCAGCAACTTGCTCGGAAGTTGGACAGTAGTGAAGGTCGATGACGTGGCCATGGATGAGCTCTTGGATGTAGTGCATGTGGATCTTGATGTGTTTGGTCCGTTGATGATGGACCGGATTCCGTGAGATCTGAATGGCACTCTGGTTGTCACAAAATATGACTGATGGTCATCTGATCTAGATACCAAACTCAGTGAGGAGATTTTGAAGCCAAATGGCCTCAGTGGTGACATTCACAGCCCCCTGATACTCAGCCTCAGTAGAAGATAGAGCAATAGCAGACTGCTTCTTGCTTGACCAACAAACAAGACCCGAACCAAGTGAGAAGCTGTAACCTGAAGTAGATTTGCGATCTTGAGAATCGCCCGCCCAATCTAAATCTATGTAGCCCACCAAGTCAAGCTCAATGCCTGCTACGTAGTGAATCCCAAAACTACGAGTACCCTGAATGTAGTGAAGGATTCTCTTGGCTGCTTTCCAGTGCAGCTCATGAGGCTCCTGCATGAATCAAGAGACCATGCCTACAGCATATGAAATGTCAAGTCTCGTATGAGTCAGATAAATGAGACTCCCAACAAGCTATCAGTACAAAGTGCCATCAACAAGTGGAGAAGAACATTGAGCCTCAATTTTGACTCCAGAAAGAAAGGGAGTCAGAGCAGGCTTACAATCAGCCATATGAAACCTCGAGAGAAAATCTAGAGCATACTTGGACTGGTTGATGGTGATCCCAGAAGAAGACTGGTAGATCTCAATCCCGAGAAAGTAATGCAACAAGCCCAAGTCAGTCATCAAAAACATGTCATGAAGGGCAGTTTTGACAGCCCCAATAGTGGATGAAGAACTCCTTGTGATCAACAAGTCATCAACATACAGAACCAAAAATAGGAGTGAATCATCCTGTTGCAGAATGTAGACATTGGGATCAGAATGGCACCGAGTGAACCCAACTGATAGAAGGAAGGAGTCCATCTTGGCATGCCAGGCCCAAGGAGCCTGTTTGAGGCCATAGAGAGACTTCCAAAGATGACACACAAGTGAAGAATCCTAAAGGAACCCCTGTGGCTGCTCCATGTAGATCTCCTCTTGAAGGTCACTGTGAAGAAAAGCACTCTTCACATCCATCTGGTGCACTTCCCAATGATTAGCTGCAGCAATGGCAAGAACAAGTCAGATGGAAGTCATTCGAGCAACTGGCGCAAAAGTCTCAGAGTAGTCAATCCCAGGAACCTGGGAGAATCCTTTGGCGACCAAGCAAGCCTTATACTTGTCAACCGACCCATCTGCTGCAAATTTTGTCTGATAGATCCACTTACATCGAACAAGTTTTCTTCCCTTAAGAAGAGGGACAAGATCCCAAGTGTGGTTCCTTAATAAGGAACTATACTCCTCCTGCATAGCTGTGTCCCACTTAGGAATACCAGAAGCCTCATGAAAAGACTGTGGATCTGAGGCAGTAGCAATGAAGACATGTGGAGCACCCTGGAACTGTGAACGAGTCTACCTAGTGTCTGATGGATCCCCAACCCAATCACCTTCAAATTGCAAGGTCTGTCTAGCCGAAAGTGGACCGAAAGATGGAGAATCATCAACCTCTAAATGATGACTAGGAGAGGAAGGAGGTGAGTCCTCTGAATCGCTCTCTACATCAAAAGTGGAGGTAGAAGAATGCTCCGGTGAATCCGACTCATTAGAGGAGTTGTCATGTATCCCAAATGACTCGAATGCCAAAGTAGAAGGAGTTGGAGAAGTGGTAGAAAGCGAGCTCGAGGAACCCTCCTCAAACTGAACACTCCTCTCAATGAACAACTCATGTGTAGTAGGGTGGAGCAACTGATAACCCTTCACACCATCAGGATAACCTACAAATATGCAAGGTCTACTCTGCGAATCCAAGGCCTTGTGTTTCTCTATAGGAATGTGGGCCCATGCAGGAGAACCAAAAACTCAGAAGTGCTTAACTGATGGTTTCCGACCGCTCCAAGCTTCAAAAGGAGTGACTCCCTTCAAGGTTCGATGAGGAACACGGTTCTAGATATAACAAGCACAATTAATGGCCTCTGCCCAATACTGTGGTGTAAGAGATCTAGAGTGAATCATGCAATTCACCATTACCTTCAAGGACCTATTCTTCCATTCTACCACACCGTTCTGCTGAGTATTGTATGGAACTGAATGCTGCAAATCAATTCCCTCTGAAGTGCAAAAGCTCTCAACCCGATGGTTGACATACTCACCACCATTGTCAGTGCACAAAACTTTGATGGCTTTCCCAGATTGTTTTCTACAAAAGTTTTGAAGTCTTGAAACTGATCAAATACCTCAGACTTATGTTTGAGAAAGTACACCCAAGTATATCAAGAAAAGACATCAATGAATGTGAGGACATATCTGGCCCTGCTGAATGAAGGATGCTGGAATGGACCAGTCAAATCACTGTGAACAAACTCCAGTATCTATGAAGCTCTCCATGCCTTTCCTTTATCAAAATTTTCCTTAGGATGCTTACCAAGTATGCAACCTTGGCAAACACCACTTGAAAATTGAATTGAAGGCAACCCTATGACCATACTCTATTGGTTGAGCTGCTACAAGTAGCGGAAGTTAAGATGGTCAAATCGCTCATGCCATAATCTACTCACATCATTGGAATGAGTGAGAAAAACAGTCAAAGGAGGATCAGGAGCAAAGTGAGAAAACATATAGAGTCATGACTAATGATTTTCTCTCCCAACTGCAATTGTAGAATCACTATGCAACTCACGAATCTCCATTGAATCAGGAGTGAACTCAACCCGCTTGCCTGAACCTGTGTGAGTGATCTGGTATACTGAAAGGAGATTAGTTGATAAAGAGGGCACACAAAGAACATCATCAAATGTGCCATCCCTCACATCAACAGACCCTATCCCACACACCTCAACAGGAGTGTCATCACCCTTCAAAATAGAAGGCATAGTACACGGCTCCAAAGATGCAAATTCTTCCTTAGATGAAGCCATGTGGTGTGAAGCACCCAAATCAAGAACCCAAGTGGATGGTGAAGAAGCAAATGCAACAAGGGCCTTTCCCTTTCCTTTCCCCTTGTTGTTTTCTTTTGCCCTGTTAGACCCCTCACTAGAATTCTGTTTAATTGACTCAGGAACACTGATATTATTCTTCTCAAGAATGTGTGTCAAGTGATCAATTTGTTTCTTCAGACATTTATTTTCATCATGACCAGGTCTTTTACAATAGGCACATTCGACCCTCTCCTTCTTAGGCTTGTCGCCCATGGAAGATTGGGTCTTATTAGTTACTTTTAAAGCAAGTGATGTCTGATCCTTCTTCTCCTTGCTATTCTTTTGTTTCTTATCCTTACTATTGTTATTACTACTTTGTCCTTTCTGTTCTTTTGTGCCTTGGTTGGCAACCAGGGCATGTGACTTAGAGGACTTAAGAGTGCCCATCTGAATTAGCTTATCCTGTTCCCAAGTGAGAGAGATAACAAAATCATCTAGAGATGGCATGGTAAATTGTGTACCAAGTGCACCCTTAGTAGCATAGAAGGTAGAAACAAACACAAAATATTCTGAATTTAGCTTAGAGAGAATACTAAGAATCAATTGTTCATCTTTCTTTTCAATTCCACATTGTTTTAACTGCAACCTTAGTGATTTCAATTTAGTGAAGAAATCCTGGATTGTGTTGAAATTGCCTGGACTTAAACTAATTAGTTCATTTTCCAACATACGACCCCTTATTGAATCTTGTGTGCCAAATAGTGTTTCTAACTTTTTTCAGATTTCATTTGGCGAATTTAAAGACTCAATATGAAAGAGCAAGTTAGGAGAAACAAACAAACACAATGTTCCATATGCCTCATCACATTTGTTAAACCACTTAGGCTTATCTTCATCTTTAGCAGGTTCAGTTTCAAGCCCCATAGTTATCCTATGTAATCCAACTTTCCTTAAGTAGATTGTCATGCATGATTTCCACTCAAAGTAGTTATATGGAGTTAGGATAGGCACTATTGTTTGATCCATGATGAAGAAGTGCAGAAAAAAAAATGTCGAAAGGAAGAGAACACAATCAAGACAACCCCCCCTTTTCACTCAATCAAAGACCCCCCCAATAAATTATGATTTGGCACTTTATATTAGTGTGTTTACAACTACCACTAGCAATAAATACTAAGTGGTCTTGATTTTAATGCATTACAAAATCCTCATGAAAAGCATATGCTGAGAATGAACTTTTGGCATAATATCCAAAAAAATAAATAGCACCACTGCAATCTACAAAAAAAATCATGCACTTTCAAAAAAAGAATCACCTCGATACAAGGTCATATGTGAAAGTTATGATCCTTCAAAGTTCACAAAACGAGGACCGTGCAGTGTCACGACTGAGAATCTGCAATTTCAGAAAAATCTCTACATCAAAATCAAAAAATGGATACACTAGGGCATAGAGCACAAAAAAATATCCAGAATCAAAAAAACTTTCGTGGAAAATGGAGTCCGTATGAGCAAGAACGAAGCATTTGAAAACGGCCTTCAAAACTGCAATAGCCAATGGAGAGGGGTCTCTGATGTAACTTTCTGAGTGCATTTCTACAAAATATACAGTCTACATGTAAAAACTAAAAGATACCCAAATGTTTTTTTTGTGCTGCGAACAAAACCCATAAGGCGTTTTTCTATTTGATGTGTAGAAGATGTAGATCTAGTGTAAATAAAACAACTTTAGATACAAAAAATGACCCCAACAACCAAAAAAAGGCATGAAAAGGTTGAATCAGCTACCAAAGTCAACAAAAGGAATGTTGGAACCTGCAATATTGATTGAAAACACCAAATATGCAAGATGGTTGTCAGATTTGATCTTGAAACCCCAGTTTTGCAACTGTGTATGACGATCTCTGATTTTGGAGAAACGAAAGCCAAATTTTGACTTTCTCAAGCCTCTTGGACACGTTGGAACAACCACAGACGCTTCCAGTATAACCAGAAATGCTGCAATCACCCAGATTTCATAAAACATATGTGCAAACCCTAGCGATAAGAAAATTTCGTCAAACTTTTCTGATTCTCAAGATCATCCAAAGATGCAAGAGAAGAGCATACTGGGTTTTTTGAAAAACTATAATAAGATTTATTAGCCCCCCCCCGAATCTCTCAAATATGGAAACTAAAATCTACTCTTGCACATAGAATAACTTTGACACCATGATAAAATCTGAAAAGATTATAAACCCAGAAAACTAGTGCAAATGAATAGATATCTAAGCTATGAATGCAAATGATATGAAATCAAAATAGTAACACAGAGTTAGTCTCTAAGAGAGTAATGCAAATGTAAGAAGAAAAATAGCATTAAGAGGATGCAAAATCAAGAGATGCCAAATACAAGCCAGGTAGCATGCTTTTATAGACCAGGGAGAGGGAAGAGGTGGCAATACCTGTTGGTATTTTGGTATGGTTTTGTCATTGATGTCAACACCTACTAAAACACTAGCACTTTGGAGATCCAACAACATTCATCGGCAAGCAAGTAACTATTGCACAGTTATTGGTATATGGTTCACCGGTAAGATATAATGATCACCGGCACTTGGAATGATATGGAAGACACTTGGTAATGTCGAAGACATCATGTGGACACTTTGTTTTGAATAATTAATCATTGGTATATTCATATTCACATATTTGCTTTTACCGGCAAATAGGTCCAGGGTTACCTAGGGTTACACCGGCAAGTTTATCTTTTCCAGATCAGCATGGCACGCTATGGAGATGATTTATCATTGTTGTAAATGCATTAAGCTGACATGTTCAATCGGTTATTGCATCGGATATTATATTGTTTATAAAATATTTTTATTGTAATATCTTGTAGAGCCGACCTACTAAAATTGATCTTAGGTTATGGTATAAATGTAAGATCTTATTTGTAAGATCGAATGTGGAATGCAAAAAAGGATTGTGAGAAGGTATATGCGAGATTAAGCAGAGGTATACACGAAGACATCATCTAAAGGTGAAGCTAGGTTTTTGTAAAGGCATATCAGCATTACACCGGTACTGAATCCAGCATATGAAGATGTTATTTTGTGTAGTACATT